>NC_081768.1:10377899-10570399 GCF_963082965.1 Carassius carassius
GGCGTGGGTGGGCATGGGCTGAACACTGTACAGCTGACTGGTGTGCTGCTTCCATGTTTCTTTCAGGACGGACAGATAGTCCCGTCCCCCACGGCCCAATGCAGCACTGCTCACCTCTTTAGAACTCATGCTGCCGAATGGGGACATGGATCCAGTCCTCCGGAAATCACAGCTGAGTCGGAAGAAAGGGATGTACATTCCAAACCTGAGGGGGAAAGATACATATTACAATATAATACAATTGAATTAGTTACAGATATAATATTTGACTTAAAAATTCTGAATGGATGACAAATCTATTTTAAAATAATTGCACATTTATGCACATATAAACCAGCCAAAACATCAAAGCACAATATTTATCTATCTATCCATCCTATAGACCATAAGATCAAAATAATATCATATTATCAGTAGCAAGTCAACCATCATGACCCATCATACATGCATTATAAAAGCAGTAAAGGTGCATTCACATTAGCAAAATTTCATGGGCAAAATCCAATATTCATATCTCACACAGAAGTCACTTTCAGACCAACCAGCTTTCTTTAGGCCAACATGGCAACTTTGTGCAACCGACTTGAACCTGATGCAAAATCTGTGAGGGAAATCTTTCACCTTCACAAGAAATTCAAGTTCATGTGGATTCCTGTTGAAATTAGGGTCGTTTAAACATCGATATCGCGATGTACGAATGCACGATAGTCATATCGCAGGATGTGCGATGTAGGCTGTCGTAGTTGATCCGTTATTTATTAACTGTACGGGCCAGCTGCTCCCCGGCCCTTGACGAATGCGATTAGCGGATTAATTGCACATCTTAACCGTCATAGAGTGAAAGTTTATTTGCATGTGTTTTTAAGTCCTGTCAGTTTAACAGAGCAGAGAGAGAGAGAGCGCGAGAGAGAGAGAGAGAGAGAGAGAGAGGGAGAGAGGGATATCCCTCGCGCATATTAATCAATTGACACGATGGTGTCGATGTTTAAATCATTTAAAATGAGAATGTAAGTGTGCTCACCCCAATTTTGTTTGTAAGAAAAAATTAGCTTAGATTTCATATTGCAATATATATCGCAGAAAAATAAAATATCGCAATGTCATTTTTTTCCAATATCGTGCAGCCCTAGTTGAAATGACTGGATTTCACCCACGAAATCTCACAAAACAGTGGTAAAAATGACAACACCTGCAAACATTCAAATCCACGGCAGCGGATGTGTAGATTATTACTCACGGATAGCAGAGGAAGAGCAGGCTGAGTACAGAATACGTCTTGAAAAGATAAATAAGTGAACGACACAGACTCCATCCTGCAAGAGTCAGAACGGCAAAACGTGCCGTCACTAGGAAGACAGAATGCGGGAAAGACAACTTCCCACTTTGTGATGCCTTTGGAGCAAAGAAAAGGAAAAGAATGCACAACGTATTAATTTTTAACGCTATTAAAATGGAATGAAGAGCTAGGAGATAATGCACATTACCTCTTTTACAATGGCAGCAATTAGCCTGCGAGCAAGCACTATGACGGTGAACACCAACATATTATAATCAATGAGGTGGAAGTTCTGCAGAGACAAAAGCAATTCATTTGTGAACGAAATGAACACTGGAAGCTTCTGTGGAGTTTAATTTAAGACTTACGACATGTGACTCACTAGAGAGGTGTGTGAAGGTGGGTGCGATGGGGGGTACCACCACACAGTTTTGTAGATGTTGACGTAATGCACAAACAGAGCTATTAGATGGCACACAAACAGGTAGAGCTCAAACAGGACTTTCCGGTCCAGGGAGAGTTCTGGAATCTTACAGTGCTTCAGTGGCACCACCGTCTGAGTGGCCAGCGGAGGGCTGGAGATTCCCGTCCCGGATCCATTCCTGATGACCACACAGCATGTTATTTGAAACATTGGCGGTGGATGTCATCATAACAACAGAACATTAGTTCATTATAGTGTACCGTTTTGGTCAAACGTGCCCCCACCTGGTTCGTGATCTCACACCTGTCACGGGTGAGCTGGTGGAGTGGTTACTGTTGCCAATAGAACCTGTCTCACTGCTCAGCGGAGAACGACAATATGTTGTTCTATTCGCTCCTCTTCTTCCTCCGGCCATTCTAGATCCACTCTTCCCCCTCTCAATTTTTTTGCACTTCTAGTTGGTTACACTTTAGATACATGCAGGAAAACAAATAACACCAAGTTCCAAACACACTATAAGAATGAATATTGACAAAACATTTTATCTTATGTAGCCTATAAAAAAAATCACTGCTGATGGAGGGTTTTGTATTAAATACACTATGCTAATATTGAAATACAGGAATTTCATGAAATATTACAGTTTAATTTTTGTATGTATTTTCTAATATAAAATGTAATTTTTTCCTGTGATGGCAAAGCCAGATGTTCAGTAGCCATTAGTCTAGTCTTCAGTGTCATATGATTCTTCAGAAATTACTCGAATTTGTTGCTCCAAAAAACATTTGTTGAAAACAGTTGTGCTATGAATAGGAATAGTTTACCCCAATATTAAAATTGTCATCTTTTACCCCCCCCCCCCCCTCCCCTCATGTCGTTCTAAACCTGTATAAGTATCTTTTCTATGTTGAACACAAAAGAAGATATTTTGATAATTTTTTAAGAACCAAACAGTGGGGACCATCAACTGTTTGATTACCAGAATTCTACAAAATATCTTATTTCATGTCCAACAAACTCATACAAGTTTGGAAAGACATGAGGGAGAGAAAATTATGACAATTTATATTTTTGGGAGAACTATCCCTTTTATAGGTTTGTGAAAACTGTGATTTACAGACTTTTAGAAAGTAAAAAAAAAAAAAAAAAGATTATTGGAAATGTAAGTCTGCTGAAGCAGTGTAAATGTTTTTACTATCACTTTTGTTCATTTAATGCATACATAATATATCAACATACACTTTTTTTTCCAATGCTAGTGTATAATGCATTATTCAAGACTATACTTAGTGTATGCTTTTATATCAGGAGATTTATTACCAAATATTACATTTATGCATTTAGCACACGCTTTTATCCAAAGCGACTATTGCATTCTACCAGTATGTGTGTTCCCTGGGAATCGAACCCACAAATTTTTGCGCTGCTAACACAATGCTCTAGGCTTGCCAATGCACGTGCCACAAAGTTGGTCTCACTATAACAAGCATAAAAAAATTGTGTTATGGTTAGTTTGTATCCTGCTTAAGACAGGGAATAATCTTTCCTGGTCGCTGTGGTGTTTTGCAGCCAAGCTTTTATTGATAGACAACTTTTGCGGAAGCGTTGCTGTTAAATATATAGGTTGAAAGACGTAGTTTTTTTTTTCATTCAGAAACCAAATTGCCGTAAAATGCAACAGTTTCTCGGATCTGGTTGAATCTTAACGCCCATAAAAAACAAATGCATGCTTGTTTATAAGACTGCGGCCTAGCACTGTTGCATCTGCACATAATCTAATTTCAAGAAATCGAAGAAAATCTCTTACCCTTTCAAACGCGGAGTATAGTCCAAAAAAGGTAATTGTGAGATTTAGTTTGAAACGCACTCAATACTTAAATACACACCTAATTACTTGGGATGTAAAGGGTTTTGTTTAATATCTGACAGTAATCGAGGAGAGCTCATTCTGTTGATGTTGTCCCGCAGACGCACGCATGCGCAGAGTGTAGGGGGAGGAGGCAAGTGTGCGTGCTTGTGTGTGTGTGTGTGTGTGTGTGTGTGTGTGTGACAAGAGAGTGAGATCAAAGCACATCATGTGACCAAGCCTCAGGCACATACATTACACAAAACCGGTTTGGAATGGTTAATGCATTCCGTGCTATATGCACATTCATTTAACTTATTTTATTGCATAAAACAGACTAGCTCTGAGTTTAGCCTTAACAGTAGGGTACTATTTTTATTATATTCCTAGTGCAATAAATCTATTGACAGGTTTCTAAATATTTATTTAGTTTAGCTATTTGCATTCCATGCGTTGTATATAACTTATACATTAATTTATTAAATAAATCAATAACATGCCAAATAAACAAATCTCCCTCCACCTGTGTCAGTCTCCTGTTTGATTAAATAGCCTCAAGCTATATATGTGAATATATTCTTATATAAATTGTAGCTAAAGTCCATACACTATTATTTAAAAGTTTAGGGTCAGTACCACTGATCTATAATAGAGAACATATATAGATCAGTGGTCAGTACTATTTTTTTTTAATTATGATATAATATTATTTATTAAGCAAGAACACAATTGATCAAAAGTCATCCACAACGTTTAGAAAAACTGTTTCAAATAAATGCCGTTCTTTTAAATGTATTTATAAAAATAAATTATATATTGATACAAAAATGCTGAAAGAATATTAACCAGCTCAACAGTTTTCAAATTATTAAAAATAATAAAAAACGTTTCTTGAGCACCAAATAAACGTATTAGAATAATTTCCATCACAGTTGTTTTATTTTGTAATCATATTTCACAATATTACTATTTTAACTGTATTTTTGATTAGATAAACCCAACCTTGGTGAGCATAAGTCACTTCAAGCTATCGAGACTTTCAATATCTGGAAGTTTTCCTAAATATTAACGAACTAAATATTAAGTATGTGAATTATTCATGCTTTTTCACGTATCTTCTTATTGTGTTTTTTTATTTGATTTGAGTTTTCTTTTTCTACCTTTTTCTGGGTCTTGGTTGTCATTTATAATGCTGCTGTTTATTATTTATTCGTATATACCAGTAGCCTATAAAAATCTCTCTTCACCTGTAGACCGGAGTCTGTAATTGTCCCAGAGGGCGGGTCTTGTTCGCCTGAAGGATCGCACGGCTGCCCAATCAGAGCGCAGACACCGATGCGCGCCGGAAGAGCGCTGCAGTAGCAGCAGAACACACGGGACCGAAATGGCGTAGCGCGCAGTCCTCCGCCGCAGCAGCGAAGCGGGGCCAGGCTCACTGAACATCTCAGAGCCTGACCAGTCGTACTCGACTGACGAGTATGATGGAGGTGACTTTTAGTTCCAGTTCACTCGCTTCGAAACCAGCACGAGATTACCGGAGACGGTAAGTGCACGACGAGTGTTGACCTGCACTACAGGAGCTTGTCTTTGTCTAATCTTTGTGTTGCAGTTTCGCATGCCAGCACTTGCGTCACTCGGTAGATGGTCATGCATTGTGTAGGAGAAGAGATGCATATTATTTGGTTGTCTATTCATTTTCATTGTTCTTTCAAGCACTTTGTCCTTTCCTTTCATAAGTGCTTTAGAACTAATAACTATATTGTTAAACGAGAATGCAGAGCTTAATTAACCTGCTTTGTCTTCTCAAAACAGTGCCCTTCATATGTCATATCAAGAAGAGAAAGGAACAGTGATGAAATGAACTCATGACCCGGTAGGTAAGTTTGTGAAGCAAAAATAATACAAGATAACTTACTTCCTTGTAGTAGGGCTGGGTATTGACACTGATTTAACAAATTAATTTGATTCGGATTCACCATCTCTTTATTCGATTCTGATCTCAATTCATTTGGGTATATCAGGTACAGTACATTTTATGTACTAATGTTGTAAACTCCAGGTAACCCTGTCATTTAGTACATTTCGATAATATTAAAGGTTAAATGAACAAATCCAAAGTTTTAAGTTAAATTGCTGTTTATTTTTTGCTATAATAACCAACACCAACTCAAATTTTTTATTTGATTTATAGAATATAAGTTAAAACACTTCAATAAAATGTAGGTTGATTTATACAAACATTTAAATTGCTTGTAGTACATTCAAGTTGTACTGTTTCTTTCCATGTTTAATATTAAAGATTGTCAAAATAGTATTTATTGTTTGAATTTTGTGACAATATTGTCATGATTTGAAAGCTAATACTGTTAGGGCCTATTGTGATTATTGGATGGAAGGTGTGCTACAAATAATGTTGAGTGAAGTTTTGTTCGCACATCAACAAAATAGCATAAACTAAAAGATTGATTGAAAAACTGAAATTGGTTTATCAAAATGAAAATTTATTAAAATCAACATTGTCATCCCAGCCCTACCTCCTTGCCTTCTCTGATCTTTTTCATATGTCCATTCTGTGCAGATGAGACCGTCATGCCATTGTTCTTCGAACTACTCCCCATCCTGTTAAGTTGACATTCCTCCAGCATTATTCAAGGGAAATGTTTGTTCAGCATACCAATTGTCATTGGTCTATGAACATATCATCTCTGCACTTTGGAGACAACAACTGAAGTAGTTTTTATCCATGAAAGGACCAAAGCTCTTCATGTCCAAAAAAAGTAACACAATTGTGCCACAGTACAGAGCCATCCTCTGGTCATATTTGTTACAAATAAAGTCCAGTCTAGTATTTATATGGTTGCAGGTTGTGTGTAAAAAAAAAAAAAAAAAAAGTTACCATGGAAATAGTGGAAGCGCACTTGCTTTGCAGGTAATACAAATGCACATTTCAAAACTAAATCATGCAAACAAGATGAAGTAGCTTCATCCAACAGTTTTATTATCTGCAGATTAAGTGCCTAGACACGTCTTTTTTTAAAAAGCTCCCGTCTCCCGATTGTCTGTTTTCATGGCTTAGCTTTAAAACTACCAGTAAAGCACTATTTGGTCATTTATTTAATAAATGTCTTGAAAATGGCTGAAAATTTATTTTCTGAGGCGACAAACTGTAGACAGATAGCTGTTCTCTTAATTCAGAACTCATATTGGTGCTTTTGCAAAACCATGAACCATGCTTTCATGTTTTCTATGTACTGACAAACTGAGACAGACAGTGGCACACTGACCTGAGCATAAGCTTTATAAATTCCACAGTTAAACATTTCTAGTGGGGGTGGGGTGCTGATGAAATGCAGGACATAATGAAATATAGTTATTTTACTACCTCAGAAGTTACCACAGCTCAGACCCACACAGCGAGCACTCCGATCAAACTATACTCGCATGCTTTCCTCACAGTAATGTAAATCGAGTCATTGTCTGTCAGATGCTTTGGAAATCATTTGGAAGAGTGAGCTTCTTTCTTTTCACTTCATTTATGTTATTTTATTAATGGGATTGGGAATATCACACAAATCATATAGAGACCTGTATGGTCAGACTCAGTCAGCCAAAAGTTTGGAATAATTATGTTTTTAACTATTGTGTCCTGAAGGACCATGTTATACTGAAGAGTGCAGCAATATATGCTGAAAATTTAGCTCTGCCATTACAAAAATAAATTACATTTTGAAATATAGAAAAAGGTATCAAATTAACAATATTTTACATTACTGTTTTAAATGTATTTTTAATCAAATAAATGTAGCCTTTGTGAGCATAAAATCGTAAAACCAAAACCATAAAAATTTTGTAAAAAAATCTGAATTATTCCAAAGGTTTGGCCCTCAGTATCTATTTGTCCTACATGTTTTCCAAGAGAATAAATTAGAGTGAAATAAACGTGTCATTTTCATCTAGCAAAGTTCTCATTGTTATCATCCTTATTAGGCTTGAAGGCAGGCAGTAGAATGGTTAAATGTTAGACCCTGGTCACAATGTTTTTAAATTGTTGTTAATAGTTTAGTATGTGTTAATGTATCATCTCAAACAGATTATGGCATGTTGGTCACAGCCTTTGCTCAGTCCTCAGCAACAGTGCACTGTGAACATAGGAATTTTACTTCATCTGTGTTGAGAAAATGTACCCAATTTTTGTTTAGTTTTCACAGTAGTTTCTATCATATGGATTGGTAGAAATAAGAGTGTCATGTACAGAGTATGAATTTTCATGAAAAAAAAAAAAAGAGTAGTGAGGCCTCAGTGTGGGAAATGTGCAATATTTGTTTCTTTCCTTTGTCGTTTTGAGATGAATTTGTATATTGTACAAACAAGTGACAAGTTGTTCGCAAAAACAACAAAATCACCAATGTCTTCCATTAAATGATGTATAGTTTCATCCGCTTGCTTTAGGGTGGCGGGATTTGTAGTGCCAGCATAAACATGGCCATGCATGTACGGTAGCGATGCTTGCTGAGTTTAATAGTCATAGTGACATTCAATATATGCTATAATAAAGTCGTTTAGAAAATAAAATAGGCAGATAATGATTTAGTAGCCACCATGGATGCAGCATCTACATCTTGATCGGTTTGATTAAGAGGCGACTAGGCGAGTCATTTTCACTCATGCTGAGTTTGTTCATTTTAGTTTTTCATCGACAAACACAGTTGTTTATTAACAGGTAATCACTATTAGTTAATAATAATGTGTTGTAGCATGCTGAGGATTAGAAAAATGGCGGTTGATATTGATGTGCGGCTAGCCATGTTGAAATACATATATATGTTTCATAAGCACTGTGTGAGTTTGTCCTAGTTGGTACTGTGCAAAATTAAGTTGACTGATAAAAACGAAAGTCCCTAACGGCAGAAAATTTTGCTTGGTGGCTTTTAAGAAGTGAAGCGTTTCATTTCATACCTGTTTCAAGATGATTCCTTATGGGAATAATTGATCCTGAAACGTTATTTGGTCTGTAATAATCGGACACAAAGAAGACTAAAGTATTCTCGTCCTGATTAGAAAGAGTAACCTAGAACTGTGTTTGTATTCATACCTCAAATATTGCATTCTCCATCAGGTAATGTTGTTTTTTAGACTAGAGCTGTGGGTAGATTATTCCTAGTAGCAGAAACTCTAGATTTTAAAGTAACCTAGTATATTAAGTGGCATAAAGCAATTATCAAAACATTGTAATGTAGATAAATACCTCAGTGACTGGAATGCAAACTATATTTTTAAATATACTCAAAGATATGCAAGCCATGAGGTGTATTCAGTTCAACGTTTAGAAGCAATAACCGGTTTATGCATGAATTATAGTGTCAGAATAGTTCAGTGGTGTTTTTGTGATTTGTGAAATAGAAATCTGTAGCATATTTGTGACAGTGGTAAGCATTTTATCCAGAATATTCCAATGATCATATTTGGTAGCACAGAACTAGCTGTTAACAGCCCCATTATTCGTTGACACCAAATAAATGTGAAGGTAGCACCAAGGGTCTGACAAATAATCTTTTATTTTGGACCAGTGGAAGAAAGTTGATAGGTAGTAAATATATATATATATGCATACACACACACACTCAGGGCTTATGCCCTTCTACTGACCTTGCATGTTTACATACAAACCATTGTGGAACGCACATAAGCTGTATGTACATTTACATCTTATTTTCATTAACAGCAATATGAGCAGTGTTCTGGTAGCAGTTTGTGACACTCTGATGATTCATTTTCTTAGTGAATCCTGAGTGAACAATATACCACAATACATTCACAAAATGAAAAAGATCCATTGGGAATAAACTAGTATTTTTTTTTATAAGAATGCAAAAAACATTTGTTGATGCATGGCAGAAGTGGATGAAAAATAATAATGTGCTGCATGCACAATTAAGCTTTGCTTGAACATATTTATGCAGAAATGTGGTAAATCTGTGAGTGGACTAATCTTGTGACTTTCTTTTCAAATGCATGAAATCCCAAAGGTTTAGCGCTGCTGTAAATTATTCACAGATGTATCAATTAAAAATGTTACTTTTTTGGATTTGAGTATTGTATAATTAAAATGTAACAAGTCTGTGATTCAAGGGGCAAGATACAGTACGTTTTAGCAAAACTAACAATTGTGAGTTTAAATGAAATAAAATTACAAGTTCAATGCAAATAGTGCAGAACATAAGTTTATATGCTTTGATGACATAATTTGCATTGCTGATTTTGCCTCTGAATGTAAAACTCTATGCTTAGTCTGACCTATGCACTACAGATGCGCCCCGCATGATTTTGTACAAAACAATTATAAAGTTTTAGCAATAAAAAAGCAGCATGGTGCCAATCATAAACATGTGTTGTGTTTTCTCTCTTCAGTGTTATACTTCATCTGGTAGTGTAAGAGATTAGATCAGTCATTTTTCTTAAATAATACAATAATATATACTTTTATTTACTGTTATACTATTCCTTTCTCTGCACATAATGTAAATAAAGAAATACAATAACCAATATAGTTAGTACTTCACTCATTTTAACCATTTCCAAAAAATGACATTGTAATTCAATACATAATACAAAAATATAAATACACACTATTTCAGCAGTTATAACAAAGCCGCTAAATATTCCATGCCTGGCACTGCTTTAGCTTACATTGCGTGTGCACAATTTTTCCATCATTCCTTCCAGAATCTTAAATTTAAATCTTAAAACCTGCTTCAGCTTAGCTTCTAAATCCTGCTCCAGCTAGAAAGAGGAGAAAAGGAATTCTCAATGTTTTACCCAAGTGAGTTGAGTAGCTGTAAAGGCAACTTATAATATAAATGAATAAAATATAATGTTGATCCCCTTCTGGAAAATAAATGGTAATTATTTATTGGCATAAGTACTCACCTCTTTAATATTTTTGTCCATGAGTCTGTGTTTGAAATTGATTTTGGAGGCTTTAACACATGCACCACTTCTTAGCATGTAGCTAAAAAGTAAACCATTGGTCAAATAAAAAAAAAAATCTGATTTAAGAATCCATTAAAAGAGTTAAATAAATGGTTCAGCCAAAAATAGAAATGTACATAAATTAACATTTATTCACTCTGAGGCCATCCAGGTAGTAGATGATTTTGTTTCTTCATCAGAAAAGATTGTGAATAATTTAACATTACATCACTTGCTTACCAGTGGATCATTAGCAGTGAATAGGTGCCGGCATGATGACATTCCAAACAACTGACAAAAGCATATCACAATAATTCACAAGTAATCCAAATGGCTCCAGTCACAAAAACATGCAGTTTTACATTTCACAGACATTAACTGGTGGACTGGAGTCGTGTGGATTACTTTTAAATTATGATGATGTTTTTATCCGCTGTTTGGACTCTCCTTGTGACGGCACCCATAATGTAATACTACATTTCTTCAAATGTGTCCTGGAGAAGAAACAAACTCATCTACATCTACATATCTTGAATAGCCTGAGGATGATTAGATTTTTAGCAGGCATGGCAACCAGCACAGTGAAGGACTTGGTGGGTGCTACAGACAGAGAAACCACAGGATGTTGGGACATACACAAGCTGAACATACACTGAAATCAACAGACAACTATACTTACGAGAAAGCCAGTTGACCAATCAAACTCATCTCCAACTTTTTGTTTACCCTCACATCCTCAGTAACTTCTTCAGAGGGAAAGATTAATATGCAGTAGTTATCATCACAACACAGTCATCCACTTGTTTGGTCTTTGGTGCTTTTTACTAAAGTATTCAAGGCTGCATTAATATCTTGAGAATTTTTAGTCTGCGTGTTTTTAAAGGTAACTAGAACAGCTTACTCAAACAAATTATACTCTGGAGGCTTGGGACTTCCCCACAGACGCCGAGAGTCTCCAAGCACTGTGTTGCATGTCATGCATTGTAGAACACTGCAATTCCTAAAGTCTAATACAGTACTGGCTTCTCCGTCCTTCACTGCTCTTAGCTGATCTGCAATTGAACTAGTCTGTGTCGAGTCACATGGGCCGATATCATAAGAGCTTTCGAGAAAACTTCCGAGTGCTGTTCGACATGATTACATAAGTAAGTTTTGTTCTTTCTCATACAAGTTCAAAAGACGCAACCACGTTCATTCATTTATGAGCTTGAACTTCAGGTCAGGTGGCGCCCTAAACCGCTTTATCAATACCCGCCTTTGCTAATCCATGTGACCCAATCAAAACCAACGAGAAATAAACGCCATTTTTATTGGATGTAGTGCTGCGTCGTCATGGGCTTCTCAACCAATCATCTAGCGGAAAAGGGTGGTTTTGAAACACGTTATTTTTCAAACAGCAATCCCCACCTAAACAAACCGAGCTGTAGATCACAGAGTCGTCAATTTCAGTATTACAGTTATATATCTGTAGATTTGACAGTGAGTTTAACCACAATATGGATTTGGATTCGCTTAAATATGCGGAATTGCAGCGTCTCGCGAAAGATGTTGGACTGAAAGCAAATATGAAGGTAAGTCGCGTTTACTAAGCGATCCTGTCCATGTGTAACAATACCAAATGACCTGAATTTTGCATGAGTGAATGTAGATTCCTTAAATATTTTTAATACGAACGCTGTACTAATTAAAGTATGGTAACTCTCCTTTGGATTTTACAGTTAACGTTACGTTGTTGGCGTTTTCGCGTGAAATAACAAACCTTTCATTTAACGTTAGTTAGTTTGTGATTGAACGTTATCTACATTTACATTCATCAGACTCTTTAATCCAAAACCACTAACAATCCAATTTATTTTATTAAATGCTCAATGCTTTTTTTCTAGGCTGAAAAGCTATTGAAAGCTTTAAAACAACACTTTTTACAACAACAACACCAGACATCTGCAAATGTGAGTATTATTTTTGTACATTGTCACTATAATTTTTTTGAAATGGGAAGAGTTGCTGTAACTGAATTACATTGCTTTGGTTACAGGATAATGATCCAACCACCGCGGACGCGCATGATGCCGTGGACGAGCAGGGCGCGCACACTGCAACGTTTGTGACCGAGCGCCGGGGAAAAGCCCGCACTGCCAAGAGACAGCTCAGTGACTCCACATCTGTTACTGCTCAGGTACACATGAACATACGTAGGCTGCAGTTTTATTTTCTATCTGGACTGTTTCATCTTTTACTTTTAGATATACACTTTAAAACCACGTCTAGGGTTTTGTAATTGTTTTTGTTTTTAATATGTAATATTTAGAATGAAGAAAAGCCGGCTCAAGAGGAGGACCGAAGGGGCTCCAAGAGGAGGAAGGGGTCCTCACCCAAGGACACAGAAACACCAGTTCCACCTGAAACATCTACTAAAGAAGATCCCGTGGAGAGAGTTCTAGAATCTGAGGAAACCAATCCAGACTCTGAAAGTGCTCCTGCAGAGCCAAGTGTTAAAGGTGAAAAATGCCTTGATATTAAGTTGCTCATTGAGAGTAGATGTTATTAATTAACCTTTTAATTAAGATCTAATAGATGGATAAGTTACCTTGTGATTTGTTCCTGCACAGCGTATGTGGTGTTGACTATTAAAATGTATATTTTGCAGGTGTGGGAAGAAAAACAGTGGGTAAAATCCCTCGTCTTGAGGGCCTGATGAAGAGAAAACCTGCACTGAGGCCGACAACTCCTAGTAATAAGATCCTTCCAACTTTATACACAAAAACAAAATGGTTTTTTTCCAGTTCCTGTATTATTCAAAATAAAATTTCACTTGAGATCATTACATAACACGTGTAATCAAATATTCTGAGCTATGCATTTGCAAATCACTCTTTCCTAGACTTCAAGAAACTCCACGAGGCTCACTTCAAAAAGATGGAGTCCATTGATTCTTATGTCCAAAGGAAGAACAAACAAATGGATGTGATCAGGAATTCTGTCAAGGAGCTGACGGTAAAAATGAGTGGAACCCTGGTCTGTCAATTAATAACAGCCATTGTTATTGTTCTTAAAGGGGTTGTTCATCCCGAAAAGAAAATTCTCTTAATTTGCTTGCCCTCATGTCGTTCCAAACCTGTATGACTTATTTATTCTATAGAACATAAAATAAATTATTTTCAAGAATGTTGGTAACCAAACAGTTTTGGTTTCCATTGACATCCACTGTACAGAGAAAAAACAATAATAAACTAAAATAAAAACAAACAATGAAACCAAGTTCCACAGAAGAAAATAGGTTAGCAACGAAATGGAGATAAGCAACAATAATTGATATAGCTGTCAAAAAATGTGCTATTTATTAAATATTATATATACATTAATAAAAGTAAAGTACCACTGGCTTGAACAGTGTAGTTTGAGTTCCAAATGTTTTATTTATAAGCGGTATATTTATTTTTGCAATTTCAGACTCTGTCAGAGAAGACACTGATGAAATCGGTTGAAACAAAGGCTCAAACTGTAAGTCACCATGACTTGAATATCAGCTGTAGTGTCAATCTGTGTGTCACCATGCTTCATTGTGAATTCGTTGTCGACCTGAAATCATAAGCAAACTTTGGTGTTGTCTCCCATTAGAAGGTACCTGCTAGCAGAGTGTCTCTCTTCAGTCCTGGAGTGCAGGAGAAAAAAACATTGGCAGAAAAACGGAGGCTCACTCAGCAGTCTGCCAGCAAGTCTGCTTTGAAGGACACCACCACCTTCAGGCCAACTGTCCTCACCACTAATAAAATCAATGTCCGGTAAATACATCAATGGGCTCTAATTCACTTAAGTTTATAATGCTTTAAGTATTGAAATTAAGGTGCTAAAGCCAAGCACAGACAACTAAACTGTTTAAATAGAACATGGTTTATTATAATATAACCAATTTCTATAGCTGTACTTAAATGTTGACTGCAGTGTTTCCTTCCCAAGGTTTTCGCAGACCACTCACGATAACGAATATAAGCGTTCGCTGGTAAAGACTCCAGCTCGTATGTCTCCTCTCATCCCTCTTACTTCCACTCCAGGGAGGAAATCTGATGTTCATTCCAAACCTGAACTTAATAAAAGTGTTGGTGCCATCAAAACACCTGGTAAGAGTAATGCATTTCATTGCGGTAATCATTTATCAAAAACAACTAAAAAATATTTTTTTGAAGCATTGGTTTTAATGGTAATTTTGCTTTTTTGCTTTTTTTTTACAGGAGCTACTCCATTTGTTTTTAATGGGAACAATAGTTTATCAGTCACCCCTGGTGTCACCAAGAAGAACACATTTGATCTGAAGGCCAGTCTCTCCCGTCCACTCGCCTACAAACCACACAAAGGTATGACCACACTCAGACAAATATATGAATGAAATACTCAAACTAACATGTTAGGCAGTGCTTCCTTCCTTGCTTTTCATTGTCTTCATTTACCTCTGCAGGAAAACTGAAGCCATTTGGAGCTCAGCAGGAGAACACAGCACTTGATAAATCTCAGACTGTTCCTTCACACCAGAAAAACTATAAACAGCACCAAGTTAAAACCAGGTGAGGTGCTTATAACGGTTTTCAAAACTGATAATAAGAAATTTCTTGAGCAGCAAATCAGAATATTAGAATGGTTTTAAATTGTAGCAATATTTCACAATATTATTTTTACTGTATTTATCAAATAAATGCAACTTCGATGAGCATAAGAGACTTCGAGCATTAAAAAAATCTTATGACCCCCAACCTTTATACTCTAGCATACATTTGAATTTCCTGTGTCTCATTATCTAAAATGAAACTTCCTACATTGAATATGTTTTGCCTTTTCATTTTCAGAGAGGAGCGACGTGCCAAGCACACAGAAGACCGAAAACAAAAGAAAGATATGACGTTGGGTGCCAGACGAGGTCTGGTCATGGCCTAACTCAAGTTTTCTTACTGTTTTGCTATCTTAGACACTCACTGTACATGTTTAGCTTTCGTCTTCTATTCCAAACTTTTGTACATATTTTGCTCTTCTGTAAATGCTTGGTTAATATGGTAAGGTCTTTTGTTTTTTATACTTCTTAAATTGTTTTGATTATATGTTTTCAAAGAAAGTGTTTCCCCTGATGTGTGTTAAGTCTTAATGGTTATTTGTACTGGGCTTCAACTTATTGTAAAGACAAAAAAGTAAAGCCACTCAAAACATTGGTCAAGCAAAATGTTTATTTGAACTTGAGCGATATTCATAAATTAACATTTTGTACTACTTTGTCTTAAATGTGGTCATTTTTGGTGTGTGTGTATATATATGTGTTAGATTTCAGCCTTCAAAAAATGTCCACTGAAGTTTTATTAATAAATCAGTGTCTGTCTGTCTGTCATCTGATTGCTGAATCCAATTAGATATCTGGGTTTCTCTTGTAAAGCTCCTATGCGAACTCCTCTGTGTGGGCAAGGTCACTGCACAGACCAATGAAATCAATCTCCAGCTGAAATTGGCCATCTGCTTAATCCCCCAATGTAAAACCAATACTCTTTACCTAAGAGCATAAACAAGTTTTGATTTAATATTATAATAAATCATAATGAAAGCGAAAGTGACGTGATATTCAGCCAAGTATGGTGACCCATACTCAGAATTTGTGCTCTGCATTTAACCCATCCGAGGTGCACACACACTGTGAACACACACCCGGAGCAGTGGGCAGCCATTTATGCTGCGGCGCCCGGGGAGCAGTTGGGGGTTCGATGCCTTGATCAAGGGCACCTAAGTCGTGGTATTGAGGGTGGAGAGAGCACCGTCCATGCACTCCCCCCACCTACAATTCCTGCCGACCGAGACTCGAACTCACAACCTTTTGATTGCGAGTCCGACTCTCTAACCATTAGGCCACAACTTCCCCCAAATAACAAACCCTAATGCTCATAAATACGTCACCAGAGGAAAAATAAGAAAAGTTTAATGCTAATATCAATAACCAGACGGGTGAACACTACGAGATGACAAGAAAGTCATGCTGACCTTATCTAACTCCAAACTTTTAGACAGTAAGTGTAAAACTTACTGAACTGCAGATGAAGTGTGTTCTAAATGTACATTCATGTAAATTTCCTAAGACCTACCTTGACATCCTGGCAGTAGGGTCCCCCTCTAGTGTAGAGGAAGTAACTGTAGATGTCATCTCTGATGAGAAAAGGTCTCAGCAAACATGTTTATCATCCATGGTCTTCCATCTCCCCGAATAAGCACATGTAATGTGTTGAAACTTGACCAGTCATAGTATTTTTTTGTCAAATGAGGCCTGCAAAAGAAATTAATGAAAGGTCAAATTACATATTATTGCTCCTTTACTGCTCACTTTAAATGCATGAAAATGTATGCAAATAACAAACCCTAATGCTGTGTTTCTCAATACTGCTCCCTTCTAATATCTTACTCTTATGTAACATGGAACTCATGAATTATAGTGTCTCAAGTGTTTTATCTTTATAAATTGTACAATTATAAATTGGAAACACACCTATAGACTACCATTCAAAACTTCAAGAGATTTATAACATATTACAAGGCTGTATTAAATTAATCAAAAGTGAAAAAAAGACATTTATTGTGTTACAAAGATTTCTATTTCAAATAAATAATGTTCTTTTTAACATTCTATATATCAAAGAATCCTGAAAAATCAAGGTTTTCACAAAAATGTTAAGCAAAACAACTATTTTGAACATTGATGATAAGACATGTTTCTTAATATGTACCAAAACAGCTTATTCATAATTTCTGAAGGATCATGTGACACAGAGGACTGAAGTAATGGCTGCTGAAAATTCTGCTTTTCCATCACAGGAATAAATGACATCTTAAAATGTATTAAAACAGAAACATTAATTTTAAATTGTGATAATATGTGTCTTTAATCAAACACTTGGTGAGCATGAGAGATTTCTTTCAAAAAAAAAATTACCTTTTGAATGGAAGGTCAAGTTTAAGATTGTCTAAACCTTATTTTTCCATGCAATTTTTACAGATCAGACGGGAGTTTAATAAGCAAAGGAAAGGTAATTTAAATGGAATAAGTCATTATATAACAGTTTCATCTACACTTTTCCATAATATTTTAAAAGCACCTGTTGTACCACTAAATTGGTGGCTATCAATGTCATGTACTGTTCAAAGATTAGTCATTAACCCATGCAGAAATAAGAAAAGTACACAAAAAAATGCATAGGAGGTCTAAAAGATGATGAACAAGGAACTGAATAATGGATCCGATGGAGGGAAGTTCGATCTCAGCACTGACCAGGGGCAGTTTGGAGCGCAGAGTGCAGTATCCACTGTATCGAGTCTCTCCATCACAGGGAGGGGTGGAGCACAAGGTCCCATACAGCAACATGTGGTGTTGTTCTTGCCCAGTTTAATGTATGCCCCACTGTGACCCCCAATCTCCTGATTGGATGACACCACCCACTGATTGAGACTCTCTGGTCCAAGGAACTCCCACTGTCTGTTTGACATGTGTTTGTTCCAACATGTGATCTATTAACGGCCTTCCTTCAGGTCCGTCTGGACAAACTCATCCTTCAACAACCCAATATGCTTCTTGATACCCTCCACGCCTTTGGAGAAATCAAATTGTACAGTATATTTTGCCAGGGCTAGCGGGTGTCTTAGCAACACTCATAGACACTCCTGGTGCTCAGTATATCTGAGCATCTCAGGGTAGATGGCAATAACAGAGTCTGTCTGTGAATGACACCATAAACTCCAAACAGAGTTTTTAATGTTGTCTTTGACAGCCATTTGCTAGCAGTAGTTCTTGCTATCAGATCAGGCATCCATTAGAAAATTTAAAACATATTTAGTGAAATGCCTTTTTTAAATTTACCATCATATATCATTTAAGTTGATCTTCTGGTTTAAAATTATTTCACTAATCCAAATCAAGATGAGGGGTTTTGAAACAGAGGACTGCAAGGAAGTGGGATTTGGTCCATGTTCATTTAATCATTAGTAGCCTTTTGTCAAATCATTACACTGCAAAGTAGAATAAGAACTTAACCATGGTATTTGTAAATGTCTATATAGTCTAAAATAATTTAATAAATAACACAGTATAGTAGTACAATAGACAGATTAAAATAATTAAGTAAACAACAATTTATTATTTACACAAATAAGTAAATAATAAAAACATGTCGAAATTAATAACTTAGTACAGTACTAAAGTAAATTATTTAGAGCCATGTAAACAGTGTAAAACTGTAACTTAAACATAATATTTTAAATGAGTTCATGGTATATGAATTTAAATTAGTATTAATTGGGTCTTTACACATGAAACTATATGGCTGTATTTAAAACTTACTTACACGTTGACTTGGATGAGGAATAGATATAAAATCTAATTTGACTTTAAATGGCATTCACAAGTCAACAAATACAACAGCCACTGCGTGATTACTTATTTTTGTCACGACAGTTACTCGTTACAGCTATGTTAAAACACCGCATTTGAGTGTAACCAAACCACATGTATCATAATTAAAAATACATAATTGAACGAATAAGCATACAATATGGCTTGAAAAGCAACTAAGTCTTACCACTCTTGACACTCAAACAAGCTTACAAGCTATTACGGTCCGTCATACATCTGTCCTTACCTGAAACAAGCACTCGTGCTTTTATTCCTACAGACAGCAAATCTCTCTCGCAGTTGATTCCCGCCCACATCACATTTAGCGACTAACAAATATCATTATAATTTTCGCCAAATGTATGTGTACAGATAATACATCATTATTAGATACTGGGGATTTCTGATCCTGTATGTGTAGTCAATGTTTATTGGGGTAACGTGTGCGCATGCGTAGTATAGTTCTAGCGCCTTTGTGCGGAGGAGTGCGGCGCTGCTGTTTAAACACACACACACAGGGGAGCCAGGCAGCTAACCATGGTGAATGTAAAGAAACGGAAAGGTCGGGTCGTGATTGACTCTGACTCGGAGGATAGTGCAAGCGATGATAATTTGGATCAGGTAGGAATATCGTGAATGTGATCCAAAAACCTCGCTGTTTACCGATCGCTGAGGCACTAAGGTGTCAGAACAGTATATGTGTGTTGAAGTCCAACGCTAAGTGATGTGGGAAAGCTAGCTGGTTAGCAAGGGCCTATATTGTGGCGTCGTGTTGTTTTTTAGACAATTGCACCTGATTTTTGCATATTTAACGTGCTTTTTGTGGCCACCTGCAGAACGCGGGTAATTCGGCTTTCCAAAAGTGGCCGCGTGCGTTTGGTTTAGAACCTTTTCAGCTTCATGACGTCACAGCGCCGCGGCTAAACTTCTATTTCGGTTGTAGCTGTAGAAATATGATGAGAGACTAGAGCGGACTGAAGATTCTAAAACACGTCCCAGAAAGCAGCTTTTTAATTGGGCAATTAAGTCACATGATACGTGAAAATAAGAATATGGGGACATAATCATACAATTCACTGTTTTATCAAAAGAGTTCAAACCAGATGTGTTTTATGATGTGCTGAAAATGGCTAATGGCCAATTGACCATTGTTTTTGGTCAGTTGGCCTTTCTTTCTAAAGTTTTAAACATCCCATAATACAAAGAATAAATAATTTGAATTGCGCTGATTAAAGCAAAGTTCAGTTATGAATTTGAATTAATAATGCCACAATAGTGTTTTCATGATTTTCAAAAGGTGATACAATACAAAGTATAGTGTTATAAATGTATATACATAAAAAAAAAATCTAAATATACAAAACTTAATAGGATTTACGATGATGATGCATCATCACAGTCTTGTGAAAAAGTCCATGAACATGTGAGGGGATGTGTGTGAGGGACCACTATCATAAAATATAAAATGCATCTGTATAGTTTCTTGTATAAAGACCCAATTTATATTGTAAATAAATATACAAATACATAAATACAATTTTTTGAAAGGTTTAAAACATACTTTAGAAAATATTTGGCTTCTTTTAAGTTCTGCTTCTACTGTCATAGTACTGTACTGTTTATTTTTGTCTGTTTGTTTCTTAAATATTTTAATAATTTTTTATTTATTAGAATCTAATTTGATCTAATATACAAATCAAACTGTTATTTTATTGTATTTTTTTGTTTTTAATAAAGTTATTTGCTTCTTATAGTCTTCTATAATTTGCATATTTTCATTCTATTAATTATTTTTATTATTATTAAACTTTAGAAACCCTAGCACTCCCTTGCGGCCTCCTGGAGTCCCCGGGCCCTATTTAAAAAAAAAAAAACCTTGTGTATGGTGAACAAATATATTTGAACCATTATACACCCCCTATAGGCTGTACTCTCTAGTACACATCTCAACAACCTGTTTGTTTCATTTTCATTTCAGTAGTGTTGACAAATTACAGAGCTAGCCAGCTAGCAGACAAACAGAGCCAAACACTAACAGCAGTCTGATCACTGTGTTTCATGCACTTGAGATTGCATGCATATGATATGCTGAGTAGTTCAAAAGTGAAAAGCTGAAATGTTATGAATCCTAACAGATTCAATAAGTAACATTTCTCTCAAACACGGGTCATAATTGGACTAAAACCCCATGCCCAGTGGAGTTTGACATCTGTCTGTGCATTAGATTCTGTTTAGCCATATATTAGCTTGTTATTGAGAGTTATGGATTATAGCTATCCCAAATCCCTCTGTGTTATGTATTCTAGTTCTTCAGAATAAAATTAGCACATAAGCAGACACCCTGGCAGGCACTATTCAGCTTCATTAAAATAATAGTAGAACTGCCTTTGTTCTTCATAACAGCTGTACAGCATTATTTCTGCCACAACACATGCCTCTACAAGCATAAAGCAATATTTTGTGGTGGAGGATAGATTCTATTATGAAAGCTTGAGCAATTTCTTTTTTTTTTCTTTTTTTTTTTAAAGAAAAGAATTGTAACTGTCAATCTTCCTCTGCTTTTGCAGGAGCTGCTGTCTCTTGCCAAGAGAAAGCGTGTGGATTCTGATGAACAGGAAGAGCCTGTTAGTAAACCTGCCGCCTCCACAGATTCTGAGACATCAGACAGTGATGATGAGGTATAAAGCCTTTCTATTATTAAATGTTGGTGCTATTTTTTTGGGTCATATCACATTACTTCACAAATAAAAGGACTATGCACTAAATTACCATCACAGTTTTGCTGCATGGTAATACAAATAATACTAATGGTATTCCAGGATGCCTGCTAAATCATTTAATCAGCACCTTACCATTTTTGCATATGAATTGCATACCGTCTGAGTAGGTACTACATTTGAATATGAACAAACTTTAAAATCATTTAAAAAGTATGTTTTATATAGCATAAACATGGATTGTATGAATGAAATTCAGATGTACTAAATCCCCAATGTTGTTATTGTCATGTGACCTACCAGCATCAGTTCCGTCACTTCACTGGCATTTATAAATTCTCTCCCGTGGCCTCTTGGGATATTGTTTGTGTCCATTGAATGTGCACTTCAGAATATAGAATATATGCTCGGAAATAGTTACTTGGGTACTTTCGCATATTGTTAATTCGGACATACTGCTCTTTTGTTGTGCTGTTTTTTTTTTTTGCATACTGTATGATATGGAAAAGTATTGCCATTTGTAGGGTAAACTTATTCGACAACCTGAGGCTTGCTATTTTATTTTTCTCACTGAAGGTTATTTCATGTATAAGCTGGTATTATGAGAAAGCACATTTCTACATTTCAGGATGTTGTGGTCATTTATTTTGTTCTCACATTCTCTCTTGTAACTCCTCACTCACAGTGGCACAGATGACTGAATGGCTCATTATGCAGCTCATTATGCGGCCCTTTGTCTTCTCAGGTGTAAATCACAATGATATTTATGGTAGTTGACGCCTACTCGCATATGACTTTTACCAACAAAAAGTGTCTTAGAAAATTTAAATCAATATATTGTTTTCTGTGAGTGAGTAAACAAGATGATTTTCACATCATTTAGAAAGAAAAATTCTAGGTTACAAGCTCCAGTTCTCAAAAATCCCGGGAACCATTGTTCTTTATGTGTTTTTTTGCCTTATTCAAGCGTTTTAACATTTTTAGTTTTTCACTAACCACGCATAATATTTTTTTTCTCAAAAACACAATCATGTACATACATGCATTTCACATATTATTACAGCCCAGTTTGTGCTGATTACAGTGAGATTAGTCTTTACCCATTTAGATATTTATAAGAAACTGAAAAAAGCACAAATGTCAAGGCATGACAAAACTTCTCCAGGCCCCAAAAATACCCTTAGACTCCAGAGGGTTAAAAGGGTCATATGATGTTGCTAAAAAGAACATTATTTTGTGTATTTGGTGTAATGAAATGCGTTAATGTGGTTTAAGGTTATTTTCCACATACTGTACATTAGTGGTCGACCGATGTGTGTTTTTTTG
Source organism: Carassius carassius (assembly GCF_963082965.1). Lineage (NCBI taxonomy): Eukaryota > Metazoa > Chordata > Actinopteri > Cypriniformes > Cyprinidae > Carassius > Carassius carassius. Next base: position 10,400,862 of record NC_081768.1, read on the forward strand.
ACTGCCGATATCTTGGAAAGCAGGGAGGCCGATATAAAGCAGATATAATTAAAAAAAATATGAATATTTAAGAAATTTGAAATCATTTGACAATGGATTAAAATATAAATGTTCAAAAGAAACATGAGAGACAGATTTGTACAAATAAATATTGAATAAAAATAGAATTAAAAAGAATGTAAACACTGTAACCAACAAGGCACTCGGTATTCTGGGAAGTTTGTGTGCATTGGGAATCATATTTTTAAAATAAAGCCAGAGTAACACTCATTTTAACATACAGCACACAGTGAAAATGACATGAATACGACAGTGGGCAAAAGCATAAAGTGCAGCATAATTTTAAATCACGAGTTTAAAATTTAAAGCATTTATTTCACACAGACCGACTGTCACGCAGAGAACACATGATCATGCTGGATGCATATTTGCTTAATGCTGACACCAAACGAGAAAGTATTATAATGTTTGACTTTCTATTACTAATAGGCCTAATATAAAAGCAATCGTTATAATACTTTCTGTATACAATAATTCCTTTGTTTAACTGTTCTGTCTGATTATTAGACAGACTTCTATCCATATCAGACAGAACTGTTAAAGACGACGAATAATAGAGAGAGTTTGAGCACTGTGTGTTCAGATGCTGCTGCTCTCTGCGCCGTCAAAATAAAACAGAAGCCAAACAGAAAAATTTATCGGCCTTGGCAATATATCGGTCGACCACTACTGTACATTACTGTTTCTCTTTTATGCCCTGCCTTTCTGAAACGCATATTTTTTTTACAAAGCTCATCGGTCTGAAAAGCGAGGTGTGCTCTGGTTGGCGAACTGTCATGTGTTGTGATTGGCTGAATGCCTCAAGTGCGTGATGGAAACGTTACGCCCCTCAACATATACTGTTATGGCATGTCCTGGTCAGAACACCAGCGTTAAGACAAAAACAATAAAACCCATTACAAACAAGCCATTTGTTTCATCCAGTGGGGACATAATTACTGATTATAATGACTTAAGCCTGGCTCACACCGTGATTTTGGCCACGATTTTGTCGTCAGAGTAAAATCCTAAAAGATTCCTATTATTCTAGGCTAAAATCAGTTGTTCACTGACAGCCTTTGCGATAAAATTTTAGCTCTGACAAACTTCTGGCAGTGTCAGAAGATTTGCTGCACAGTCCTGCAGTGTGACATTTCCTACGACGAATGTCAAACTAGCTTAATTTTTCAAGACAAGTTATGATCAGAATTAATGCTAGACATTTCTTCCAACCGCATAAACTCCAGCACTCACGTCCACCGCTGGAATTCAGGATTCGTTGCCTTTGCTATGATAAACACCGGTTGCGCTGCTGTTTCATGTGGGTGTGTAGTGCTGCTTGCACTATTCTGCATAAATATGCCGGCGTTGCCGCCTTTCATATACTTTTCATGATAGCCAACATTACAGCCCCACGTGCAATGCAGCTCACAGTCACTGAACGTGTATGGATTAATAATGTAGAACTTAGGATGAGTATTCTTGAACGCAGCTGTTTTTAACGTGTCTTGACTGTCGTACAGTCTGACATTAATGACAACTGTCACTTCGTACAGTCTGACAAGTACAATCATAAAGGACTTTTAAAATCTGGGCTTTATACTGTGTTTTTACGCATTGTATCGCTCCTCGTAAACATAAAACCACGTCTGCATTTTTGTTTGGACAAACGAAAAACAACAAGCACTACTCTACACCAGCGGTTCTCAATTCCCTGTCTTCGCCCTCTTTAACACCCCTGATTCAGATAATCATCTCATTAAAATTGAGCTCCGTGCATGAGCTGTGTTACCATTGATATGGTCTCTACACAGTGTTAATTGCTCCATACTCCGTGAGCAGGGGAAATCTGTTGAAGTTTACTTCACTGTAAATATGACCAAACCACTGATTTCTAGTTGTGTCGTCTTTTGGAAGGCTAAACAAAGTAGTTTTGCTTTCACAATGAAACAGTGTCTCCACAACATGGCACCAGCGGCAACAGTGAGAATCAGCGAGGTTACGCCGCCTTTTTTTGCGTGAACATTTGGGCACATTATGCAAATCTTCCCACATTGTGACGTAGATTTAGGGGCGTGTTTAATAGAGGCATTTTAGTGGGGCATGGACGAGTCTTAACTTTTATAAAGAATTTCTCTTTGGGTTTGAGACATGAGTCTCTGCAACTTTACAGACCTTCTTTATGCACCAAGAGCTTGTAACACTCCAAAGAGAAAGGAAAACTTAAACGCATCATATGACCCATTTTAATAGTAACTCCTTAACTAATAAACAGATTGTCATTTTAGGTTTTGATCATTTCAGTGGCAATCAGTGTCTGACTGGGGGAGTTTATTCTGAAAGAAATCATTAGTGTCCATGTTAAATGGTGTTTGTAAATTTAATGTGTTACTGTTATTGATCTGTTAGTGGACTGTCGGAGGCACTAAAACCAAAAAGAAAGGGAAGCCTAGCAAAGGGCCTGAAAAGAAGAACACAGTCAAGAAAAGAAAGGGCAAGGCGGCTTCATCCGGCAGCTCAAATGGAGACAGTTCAGCAGAGAGCTCGGCTCCAGAGGAGGGTAAGGCAGCGATTTGGATTCTGTAATGCTGTGTTTCCCAATACAACACCAGAAACTGGAATAGTAAAGTTGTTTCTCCCTGCTCTACGTTTTTTTTTAAGGTGAGGTGTCAGACTCTGACAGTAACAGCTCATCCTCCAGCTCAGATTCTGACTCGTCATCAGAGGATGAGGTTTTCCGGGACGGTTATGGAGATGATTTAATGGGGGATGAGGAGGACAGGGCCCGACTGGAGCAGATGACGGAAAAAGAAAGAGAACAGGAGCTGTTTAACCGTATAGAGAAGAGAGAAGTCCTCAAGAGGAGGTGAGAAGAATTTCAAAGCTCATATCTTGAGTAACCAAGGTCTGAATTTATAGGTCTTAACGTACTTCTAAGGAAAGGTGGGACTGAAAAATTAGTCTATATGACTTTTTTTTTTTAAGAAAGGGTTATCTCAACTAGTAATTAATTATAGCCTTTTTCACAATGTTGTATTCAATATTATTTTATTATTACTATATTTATATACTATTAGTATTTGTTAATATTTTGAATTAGCCTTTATTTTTAAATGTCAACGTTAATTTTAGCTTAGGTTTTAGTAATCGTTATGTGTGTTGTTTTTTATAAAGCTGAAAATGACTGAAAATTATAGTTTTAATTTTACTTTACAATATCAACACTGGTTCTGTTCTGTGCAGAAATAATTTAAATCTAGCTAAGAATGATAGCAGAATTGAAATAATTGTGCTTGTCAATTAATAGCCTATGTATTTGTACCAATAAGGTTTGAAATCAAACAAAAGCTGAAAACGGCAAAGAAGAAGGAAAAGGAAGAAAAGAAGAAGAAACAGGAGGAGGAGCAAGAGAAGAGAAAACTGTCTCAGGTCCCCGACACTCAGGTGGTAAGTAAACTGTGTAGCCGATTAGTCTTTCCTAAAATATAAACACAAATATGGTGTGATATTCGTGTTTTCTCTGTCTATTCATGTAGGTGATGTCCCATAACAAAGAGAGACGGATCAAGAGGGACGAAAAGCTGGACAAGAAGTCACAGGCCATGGAAGAGCTAAAAGCAGAAAGAGAGAAGAGGAAAAACAGAACTGGTATGATTAATTACTTAACGTATCACTATTCTTAAAAAAATAAAATAATAATAAGTAGAATAAAGTGTCCTTTGCAAAAATTAGTAATCCACAGCAAGAGTTGCTAGTGTCTGATCTGTAACCTCTGACATTTCAGCTGAGCTCCTAGCCAAAAGGCAGCCACTGAAGACAAGTGAGGTCTACTCTGATGATGAAGAGGAGGAGGAAGATGATGATGACAAGTCTTCAGTAAAGAGTGATCGCAGCTCAAGGTCGTCATCTTTTGATGAAGAGGAGGAGTAAGTATTTAGACAATACATTAACCTTCTTACTAGGGGTGACCCCGAATAGTCGAAGATTTTTTGCTTCGATAGGAGGAGCCTGATTCGACTACCAGACTTAAAGTTGAATATTTGCAGAGATGTTATGATGTTATGAAATGTCTGATTTTTTCATAGAACTACCGGTTTTCTCCCAGTATATGAATATAAATAAATATGTGTAAATATTTTCTAAATATATACTGTGTGTGTGTTCTTAAAAAAAAAAAAAAAAAGTAATAAAAAAAATAATTTCAGGTTTATTATCAATGTTAAAAACAGGAGATTTTTTGGGAAAACAGTATTAAAGAAATATAGTGTAATACAGCATTTATGAACTATGCACCTGTATTTTAGGAAAGAAGAGGCTCCGCCCAAGTCCCAGCCAGTGTCATTACCAGATGAACTGAATCGGATTCGGCTGTCCCGGCACAAGCTGGAGCGCTGGTGTCACATGCCATTCTTTGCTAAAACTGTCACTGGTTGTTTTGTTCGAATTGGCATTGGAAACAGCAGCAGCAAGCCTGTTTATCGGGTCAGTGAAAAATGTATAGTCCCTTTCATTTTATAAACATCTCTAGCAGCAATTGCAGCCTGAAAGCACACATTTTAAGAAACAGGATTCAATATTCTGAGTTATTGATTGACAGTTTCTGAAATGAACTCCTGCAGGTGGCTGAAATCACTGATGTGGTGGAGACGGCTAAGGTTTATCAGTTGGGGTCCACACGGACAAATAAAGGCCTTCAGCTCCGGTATGTTTGCAAAAGAAAACCGATTATATATGCATTAATCTCTAAGTCTTCCACCACTTATGTAATGTGTCATGTTTGCAGACATGGAAATGACATGCGAGTCTTCAGACTTGAGTTTGTGTCCAATCAGGATTTCACTGAAAGTGAATTCATGAAATGGAAGGAGGCGGTAAGTTTCATGCAGTTGCATTTTAGGCAGTCAGCCTATGGCATTATGGGATTGCATGACAAGTAGTAACTTTGTTGTCGCCCCATAGATGATATCAGCAGGAATGCAGTTTCCTACTCTGGATGAGATTGCCAAAAAAGAGCAGTCCATCAAGGAGGCGGTCAACTACAAATTCAATGACAAAGACATTGAGGATGTACGTCCCAGTGACATCATTTCATACTGTCTTTAATATAGGATATTTGATGGTTGTCAGTTTTACCAGTGTACAATGTGGATTTTTTTATTTTTTTTATTTTATTATTATTATTATTACAGATTGTCAAAGAAAAAGACAGATTCAGAAAGGCTCCACCAAACTACGCCATGAAGAAAACGCAACTTCTCAAAGAGAAGGTTGTAATGTTTGTGATGTAACACAACAGAAGTAGATATGCCCTTATTTGGTGTGTTTGTTTATGTGTGTATTTGTGATCTCATGCTAATCAGGTGTAATTTGTGTGTGTAGGCCATGGCTGAGGAGAGTGGTGATGGAGAGAAGGTAAAAGTACTGCAAGGTCAGTTGAATGAACTGGAGGAGAGGGCAGAAGCACTTGACCGACAGAGAACCAAAAATATCTCTGCCATCAGGTCAGACACACACATACACTACAACTGCTTTTTAAAAAATACATTTTAAAATATATTGTTTTTTCTGTGATTCAAAGCTGAATTTCTAGAAGTCATTACTGCAGTCTTCAGTGTCACGTGATCCTTCAGAAATCATAAAAAGCTGATTTGGTGCACAAGAAACATTTATTATTATCAATGTTGAAATCAATTAATATGAAAATATTATTTTCGAAATTGAAATCTTTTGTAACATTATAACTGTATTTACTGTTACTTTTGATCAATTTGGTGTGGTCTTGCTGAATAAGTTAATTTATATATATATATATACATATAATTTTTTTTTTTTTAAACTCTAACCTGTCCTCTTCATAATTGTTTTTTCTTTTCCAGCTATATCAACCAGAGGAATAGGAGTTGGAACATTGTGGAGTCTGAGAAGGCATTGGTGGTAAGTGTTCCTGTCAATATTTATTTAGTTTTGAGCTGTTAATCTACTAAGGAACATGCTGGAATCTTAAATTACTTGGTTGTTTTTCAGGCAGAGGGTCAGAACTCGAAGAACCAGCAGATGGATCCGTTCACCAGAAGGCAGTGTAAACCAACTATGGTGTCCAATGTGAGCCGTTTTTCTGTTTTCTGTTGTTTTTTAGCTCATCCTTTTTTGGTCATTTAAAAACACTTTCTTCCTCAGGCGAGAGATCCCTCAGTCCATGCCGCGATTTTGGCTCATCTCAACCAGAAGTACGGTTCCGGCTCAGGCCAAGACAACAGCCAGCAGGCTAATAAACAGGTAACACACACAAACACAAACATGCCCACAGCAACATGATCCTGTTCTGACCCAGAATTCACTTGCTTAATTTGTTTATTATGCAGGGCCAGCCTAGCCAGAAAGACAAAGACGTTACTAGGCCAACCAGTGACCTCTCAGAGGACCTTTTTAAAGTTCATGACTTTGATGTCAAAATTGACCTGCAGGTTCCTAATGCTGGTAAGTTTGTCTCAGATCTGATAGCCATATTCGATTTTAGCACAATTATGCAGTGCAATGCATTTTTTTTTAAAGAACTGGATATGTTTGTTCAGCAAGAACATGTTAAATTGATCAAAAGTGACAGTGAAACCATTTATAATTTATAAATTCTGTTCTTTTGAATTTCTCTTTAGAAAAGAGTCTTGAAAAAGGATCATTTTTACATTTGTTTATTGAGAATCAAATCAATATATTAGTATGATTTCTAAAGGATCATGTGACTCTAAAGACTGGAGTAATGATGCTGAAAAATCAACTTTACCTTCACAAGAATAAATTGTTTTATTATATATATAATAATAGAAAAGTTATTTGAAATGGTAGTAATATAGTAAACTATGACCATTTTCAGACCCCTAACTTTTGAACAGATGTGTATATGATTCTGATCCTATGATCTGTGTCTTAAATTTGACAATTTCAATCATCCACAGAAGCAAAGTCTTTGTCAGTGAGTTCAAATGCATTACCTGTTAAAGACGGGGCACCACGCCGATCTCTCAACCTGGAGGACTACAAGAAGAGACGAGGACTCATCTGACCTACATTTTTTTAATCCTCTCCTGCATGATTGGACACCTGTGCCAGAGGTCAACAGCTGCGGCCACCCCTGTGTGTGTGAGTGTGTGTGGGAAAGTGTGTGTGTGTGTGTGTGTGTGTGTGTGAGAGAAAGTGTATAAAGAAAAGGAATAAGTGCATACCTTTAAGACTGAGTGTGTCTGAGACTGTGTGAGTGTGTGTGTGTCTTTCACATGTTTGTAAGAGGAAATATTGATGAATAATGATAACTTTCAGGTCTTTTCCTGCAAAGGGTCACTTTTTGAGAGATGAAAAGTCCTCTGCGTTATTTACGGCGTGTGCAGACGTGAGAACAGAAATGCATTACCTCTGATTCTCCTTTTCGTACCAGTGTATTCAGCATATTTTCTCCCTCTCAGAAACGTCCCTTTTATATCCAAGCTTGACTATCTCAAAAGGACACTATTAAAAAAGACAACACAAATCGTTTTTATTTTTTTTTAATTTTTTTTTTGGAAAGTTGTAATTAGTTGTCAGTAATGTGATTGGGTCTGCCTCGCTCCCTCGTTTCGCCTGAAAACGCTCTGAAGTTTTTAAACAAGCATTTTCTCCCCCCCCCCCCCCTGGGTTGCTAAGACAGCCCGGTTTAACTCTGCTTGCTGGTTTAGAGGCGGAGGAGTCGACCAATCAGAGAAGGAGTCTGCAATGACATCACACTCCCTAAATATAAACATTTGTTTCATGTAAGACAATGATCAAATAAATGTGTCTGCCATGGACAAGAAAACTTTGAGAATTGATGTATCATTTTGTTTTTAATGCTCTTTTTTTCCCTTCCATATCTCTCTGTCTCCCTCAGAGCTGATGTAAGTGTTAATGACCATTAATTATTGATGAAGTCTTTTAGTCCGTTCTCGTATCGTTGTGGCATGCCTTGTAAATAAGCGATCTTGAGTGAGTTCGACTGAATAAAGGAGGAACTTTTTCATAACTCATGTTTTTGTGTGTTTACTATTCAGACAGCTCTTTTAGTTTAAATTATCAAAAGACATTTAGTTTACAGATGACTTATTGAAATATTTGGGTCATTTAATTTTTTTCTGTATCCTTTAATCTCTATAACTTTTAAAAACTTTTTGTATTTACCAGATTTAAGACCCAACAACCTACTTATACCACATAATTCATTACATGCATTGAAAATACTTGCTCATGTTTGTACTGCTGTTTTCTGAACAAAAAAGATGTGAATTATTGGAGGATGGTGTCATTAAGTAACTATGTTGTGCTAGAAAAGAAATATAAGATTAATTGGATGATATTAAGAATGCACTAAAATCCTATAAATAATTACCAATGTAGATATCCTTCGTAAATGTTTTGTTTGAGACATTTTGATTAGAGAAACCATATACACTGAAAATATTTTGAAGAAATTTCTAGTTTTTCATATTAGAAGTCTGCAGAAGAAATGTCAAATTAGTCAAATATTTACCATATATTCTATTAATATCCAAATTAATAGATTTTGAATGAATATGATTTCCATGCTTTGAAATTATGAGTTTATCTCTCATATCAACATACATAGATATATTACATTTAGGGCATAGAGATATATTACATTATATAATATTATTATAAAAGAGTACTGACCCAATTACAATCAGGCACAGCAACATGATTTAACCTTTTCTAATCGGGCAGTGTGCAGGGCGCACTGTTATGGGTCCTTCGTGTAGTTCCTGGCATGGTTCCTGGTCCACGTCGGTCTGGATCAGTATGAGTACCAGGATAAAAACAGACACCGATAAACGATCAAGGGACGGGTAAACACAATTTCCCCTGAAATCCTCCCAAACATCCCTATGCAAGATTTTCTTACCGCTTTCTGAGAGATCGAGAGCCCCTTCAGGTACAAACATATGACCTTAAATGCAGTTATTGGGCAGAAGACGTGCAGCTGACCATGTTATGGCTAGCACTGTAACGTTTCTGTCATGTTTTAGTGGATTTACACTACAAATTAACAAGTGCAATTTTAATCGATAATTAGTCGAAGTGTAGCGGATAGTAATTTAAAAGTGACAGATGTCAGTTTTGTGTAAATACACCGTGTTAAATGGATTTAGATGCAATATGTAAACAAACATTCATCAGGGAGAACTTTAAAGAAATGTCAACTACAGATGAATAATTATTGCTGGAATATGCTTATTATAATAAATTGATATAACATTTATAAGTGTTTTCATGTTCGAGACTATACGAATTCATGTTTACTGAGGAGGTTATAAACTGGATCTGAAGTATACTTTAAGGGATGGGTTTTGTTTTCAGTTTGTGTTTGCATTGAAGTCAAATATTACAGATATGACTCTTCAGTGTTGGTCTCTCAGGTTCGAAAATGATCTGTTTTTCTAATAATAAATGGGAAATTACAACTTAAATGCACAAAAAATTTAGTTAAGTTGTTCATTGCAAGACACTAGTGTAACGCAAATCATGTCATCACTTTAATCTCTGCATGCATGTTTTCATTTCCAGAAGATCTCAGGATGTCTTGGTTTGTTGATTTTGCTGGGAAGGCAGAGGACTTCCTCAATAAAGTGGACCAGGGTGCAGCCACCGCTTTGACTAAAAGCACTCAGAATTCCTCCCTGTCCTTCAACAGCCCTGACAGCACAGATTCGATCCAGTACGACTCTGCGGCTTACAGCTCATCCCAACAGAACAGGGACTCACAGATCTCCTCCTCATCCCATGGAACTTCAGCCTTCATCTCTGCAGTGGCTGGGAACATAAAGAAATCCAAAGCCACGGTTTTGGCCGGTACAGCTAATGTCTCCAGCACTATGCCTTTGGGATCTAGCAACAAGGCAACATCCAACTTTGTGCGACCCAAAAAGCCAGAAGTAAATGATGATTTGCTCTTTGACTTCTTGAATAGTTCGGACCCACCGCAGAGTGAAAGAAAGGAGGTCCGAAGAGAAACTGTGTCTAAAGTTTTGGGTCCATCAGGTGGGTCAGCTCAGACCCAGACGGCCCCTATTTCTTTGGCTGGTGACCTGCAGATGGGCCCCTCTGTTACTTCAACCCCATCGTCAACCCAGGGCCTGTCCAGAAATTCCAGCCACAGCTCTCTCTCAAACAGCTCACACAGCGTTAAAACAGAGGATGGCTCCAGAGACCAAAGCCAAGGTACAAAACATACATCATTTGGGTCATTGCAATGATCTGAGAGCAATAAATTTGGCCTATTTTAATTTTTTTATATCAATGCAGGTTAACAACTTTTGCTTTGCTCCCAAAAATGACAAATATGTATAATATTTATATTATTTTGTCTTGGAAGTACAGTTAAATAAATTTTTATAGAGATGGTTTGTGTATGCAGAATTGTCTAGATTTTTTTGGTGTGTCTGATAAATTTTAATTAAATGCATTTATTGAATCTTTGTTTGACATGAAATGGCAAAAAAAGATAAAATGGGAGCAAACTTAAATGTTATTTAATTGCCAAGGCAGTATTTTTCATTTTTGTTTACTTTGATGTAAAGTAGTAAAATAACTCCATAAACTACAACTGATAAATAATAATAAAAAAACTATATAGACATAAACAAAACCCCACCAGCAATTGTACTAAAACTAAACTGCTAAATAAAAATACTAAATAAAAGAAATTGCTAATAAAAATACTAAAATACAAAATCGAAATATTAACAAAAGATATAATAGTAAATCACTGATAATAAAATGACATGGATACTATTTTTAACAATTTGCAAATATATAATTTAAAAACAAAAATCAATAACTTTAATGCTAAAAATGCATCACAGTGTTACAGTATGAAAAATTTATATTGATTTTATGATCTGTTAAAGTTTGCATTTAACAGTGTTCTACTGTTCAGAGATACACACCTTTACTACTGTTTTAATAACATGTAGTTCATCCTCTTTGAACTTTCTTATTTTATATGTTCCGTCCAGCTGATGTTCATGAGAGTTTGAATCCAGGGCTGGATGTTCCTGCAGAGGCCCAGCCAGTGCTGGAGGTCCCACCTCAAGAGCTTCAGCAGCAGCAACAGGGTCAAGAGCAGGTGATCTCCAACCTTCGTCTCGAGAACCAGCTTTTACGCAATGAAGTCTCTTCTCTCAACCAGGAAATGGCCTCTCTAATCCAGAGAGCTAAAAACATGCAGGAAGGTGAGCCATGTGTTTTGAGTAAAATACATACTGTTAGTATTTATTAACATTTCAATTTTTATAATTTCAGTTTTCATTTTAATGTAATTATTTTGTTATGTTTTTTTCTCATTTTACATACTTTTTTCTATTTCTATTTAGATTTCATCTATTTTTTATTTCAGGTTTTATCAGGTTTAATTACTTCAACCTAAACAATTTCTTTCAGTGTAACAATTCAACTTTTTCATCTAATATTTATTTTATTTCAGATGTTATTTCAATTAAAGGTCCCGTTCTTCGTGATCCCATGTTTTAAACTTTAGTAAGTGTGTAATGTTGTTGTTAGAGTATAAATAATATCTGTAAAATTCTAAAGCTCAAAGTTCAATGCCAAGCGAGATATTTTATTTAACAGAATTCGCCTGCAAAAAACGACTCGTTTGGACTACATCCCTCTTGTTCCTGCAGTAATGACGTCACTAAAACAGTTTTTTGACTAACCTCCGCCCACAGGAATACACAAAAAAGGGGGCGTGGCCTTGTTGTGCTCAGACGGAGAAGAGAAAGAGTTGCGTTTGTGTTTGTCGCCATGTCGTCGAAACGCTGTTATTTTCATCTCGGAGTCCAATCACCTTTGTTTGGGCTTCCCAGGGACGCTGTACTTGGAGATTAATGGTTACAATTTATGTTTAACTCGGTTCCCGAAAATTATAATCCACATATAAAACTATGTGCAGCACATTTTGCTGAGGACAGCTTCCTCAATCTCAATCAGTTTAATGCCGGATTCGCACAAAGATTATTCTTGAAAGATGGAGCAGTTCCCTCTTTGTCTGGAGAAGGCGTTGTTTATGGACCACAACCGGTAAGTGTATTTTATTATTTAAGTTGGTGCGTTTAACAGTTTCTGTAACTTATTACACAAAGGGCAACGCTGTTTAGCTTTGTTAACTAGATGTTAGGGCTGTGCAAAAAAATCAAATGCCATTTTCATGTGCATCTCGTCAGTAAAAACGATCCTGTGATTATAAGTACATCTCCAGCACATGCTCCTGCCCACTTGTTCTCAAAACTAGTCCAAAACTAGCCCAATCGCGTTTCAGGAGGGCCGCGTGCCCTAAACTGATGTCGAATCACAACACAGGAACCACTTGCACAATCAGAACTCATCACGTATTTCTGAAGGAGGGACTTTATAGAACAAGGAAGTCATCAGCCCGTTTTTATGACAGTGAAAACAGCAGTATACAGATAGGTGAATTGTGTGAAAAATACTGTGTTTTTTTACACGCGAAACATGAACACGTTATATTGCACACTGTAAACACAATCAAAGCTTCAAAAAAGCGTGAAAAACGGGACCTTTAATACCAAATTTTAATAGTTTCAGTTTTAATTAACAATAACAACACTGCTGTGAAGTACAAAACTTAAATGATCAATTCCTCTACTTTTGTAGAGGTAAACCTTTCTAGGGCTCGAGCTGAAAAGTGGAACTCTGACCAGTCTCGCGTTGATCACATGGTTCGAGAGCTGAGGGCGCAGGTTGATGACCTCACAGAAGCCCTGTCTGCAAAAGATGGTCAGCTGGCGGTCCTTAAAGTACGACTGGACGAAGCAGATCAGCTACTGAAGGCCCGAAGCTCTGCCCTGGAGGAGGCTCAGAGCGAGAGGGTCAGGTGGGTTTCTTTGACAATTCACGGAAGCAGAAGAACACTTCTTGTTTAGTTGGAAACAAGCTCTTCTCTTATCTGAATAAACCAACCTCTTTTGCTGTTTTTTATGTTTTAGGATTCTTCAGGATCACAGTGAGGGAAGCAGTCTTCAGTCTCAGGCTTTACAGACATTACAGGACAGAGTAAGAGATGCAGAGGCAGCAGTAAAGAGAGAACAGGAGAGCTACAGACAGATACAGGTGAGTAAACTGGCATCAACCAGGATTTATGTGGTAAACTCCATCTATGGATCTGGTAGATCTTAATCACGTGCCATTTAACATTTCTCACAGAGTGAGTTTGCAACACGACTGGCGAAGGTAGAGTCCGAGCGGCAGCAGTTGGCGGAGTCATTAACAAACACAGAGCGACGGGTGACAGAAGAGAAACAGAGAGCTGAGGAACTACTTCAACAGGTCAAGAGCGCCCGATCCGCAGCAGAGTACACCAAACAAGAGCTTCAAGACTACAAAAACAAAGCCTCACGCATATTACAGGTCTCATTCTTTCTTTATTTTCATGTCACTTTTTATCTCTGTTTGATGATGGTATGGAGGATCATGGTTGTTGTTCCTCCAGTCTAAGGAGAAGCTGATCAGCAGTCTGAAGGAGGGCTCAGGTCTGGAGGTCCTGGAGGGGGCCGGGGCTGGTGTTGAACTCGAAGAGCTCCGTCATGAGAAAGAGCTACAGAGAGAGGAGATTCAGAAGCTACAGGCCCAAATACAGAGCTTACGAACAGAGATACAGGTGCACATGCACGATTACAAAATCTCAGTGTAGAGTTAAACGCTGGCTGATATGGCCTAAAATCCTGATATTTTTTAGCCTTTTGAATGTATACATAGTGTTTGTATTTATATTTCTGAAGGCTGAAGGATCAAAATATGTTTTTTTTTATGCAAATAAAGGCCATAAGTGGTAAAAATCTTGTAATTCTACACTAAATTAACAGCTCAAAATTGGATGTATATTACAGTTATATGTGTCACTATAGTAATACATTTTAATAAATAACAGTTATCTATATCTTTTTTAAGATACATTTTTAATTAATAAACATTAACAAATAATCATTTTTTTCCTTTCTTTAAACATGTATTAAAAATCATTGCAAATATAAATCATGAATATTTGATTTTATTAGCCAGCTGTAACAAACCTACATGGCCCTCTCAGACAAACAGACATTGCAAACACACACAGCATATTTGATTTTCCTTGTGTTTCCTCTAGGATCTGGAAACCCAGGCACTCACAGAGACCGAAAACTGGAGAGAACAGCTGGCAGAAGTACAGGAACAACATGCCCAGCAGATCAGAGCCAAACAGGAAATGGAAGCAGAACTGGAAAGATCCAAACAGGTACATGATTAAGAGAGAGAAAAAAAACAAAAAACAAAAAAAACCTTGAGATAGCACATCCAAGTTTTTAGAGTGGGTATACAGTATTGTGGTTTGTTACACTTGTTTTATTAAAAAAAAAAAAAAGATTATTCTGAATAATGAGTAAATGTTGATACATTTAATGCAGGAACTGCAGTACATTGAGGAAGAGCATCATCGCACTAAAATCACCCTTCAGGGCCGCATCAAAGACAGAGAAGATGAGATCCAAAAGCTTAGAAACCAGGTACCCATGTAGGAATAGCAATTAAGGTTTTATAATAAAATATTTTATAAAAAAAACTCCTGTGCACCTGCTGCAAGTTTTCTGAATATTTATTGTGAATGTTATAATTCCTCTGCAAGCTCACCAACAAGGCTCTGAGCAACAGCAGTCAGGGGGAGCTGGAGGGCCGTCTGCACCAGCTGACAGAGACACTGATTCAGAAGCAGACCATGTTAGAGGCCCTTGGCACAGAGAAAAACTCTCTGGTCTTTCAGCTGGAGAGAATGGAACAGCAACTGAAGAGCCTGCAGGGTGGTCAGAACAGCAGCTCAAACATCAACATGGCTGCCATGGAGGGACCAGGTCAGTGCACTGCATGATGGGAAATTCCAGAAGGAATGATTTGACAAAAAAAAAAAAAATCAAACCAGATTATTATCATTAACTACAATTAAAACTGAAAGTATAAACACATTGAAATCAATTAAATGTTGTCTAAAATTATAATTAAACCAGAGTAAAACAATTTTCATATTAATAATAAAATCAATGCTGAATCGAACCACTCAAACTCTAGCTTTTTTGTGTAGAAAAATTTAACTTTTGATCATTTGAAGCCCAACATGATTGTTTGTGACTGTTTTTGTGTGTATAGGTGCTAGGCAGAGGAACACACCAATCCTGTTTAATGATGCAGACGGACCAGGTACAGGAGTGTATGGGAAGGTTCGTAAAGCGGCCAGCACCATCGACCGCTTCAGGTAATTGAGCCTCTGGAAATCCTTTTTGTGTGTGTTTGCTAAAAGTATTTTAAAGTGCCCCAATAGTATTAAAATGTGTTTTTATATTTTCCTTCAGTATACGTCTAGGAATCTTTCTCAGACGTTACCCCATGGCCAGGGTTTTTGTTATTATTTATATGGTGAGTACACAGCACATTAAGGAATACTTCAAAGTTACAATTAAGAATTTAAAGTTTAAAGAAAAAGCTGGATAAGGTTGTGTTTATTTATGTTTCTTAATCTGTTTTTCTATCCAGGCACTACTACACCTTTGGGTAATGATTGTCCTTTTGACATACACACCAGAGATGCATCTCAATCATCCTGACGGGAGATAAAGGACTTTCTACCTGTAATAACACACAATAATCTGTTTGAGATTAGTAAGGGTTAATAAAGGTTAAGCTTAGGCAATTTTCAGGCTGCTGTACAGAGGCTCATTATGCATTCATCTTCAGTTTGCACAGACATGCTGTTGGCAGTTCTTTCTCTCTTTCTGTCACTCAGTTTCTCTCACATTTCCCCTCATTCCCCTCCATTTTTATTCTCTTTTGGCCCATACATGGTTGAATGCTTTCAGTAAAATTTGGTGTGAGTGTTGAGAACAGTATAAAGTGAAATATTTAAGGTGTAATTTAAAGGTGTGTTTTTATTCCATTGAGAATCTTGGCTTTTATTCGTTTCTGTTTCATGTTAATGTAATCATGACTATTTTTGTTACAGGAAATAACAGATTGTATTCCTCACACTGTAAAGCAGATTTATCTTAATAAATATGAACATGGACATAATCTTGATTCTTTCAGCTTCTTTTGTGACTCTGTTCTTAGAAGTACTCAGTGTGATGAGGAAAATGTAGAAGTTACTACAGTAAATGTATTATTATATTTAATAATTCATTATTATTATAAAAATAGCATTTTATTACCTAATAAATTATACATGCATGCATGATTATATATTATTCAAAGGTTTGGGTTTGGTAAGATTTTTGATTGTCTCATGCTCACCAAGGCTGCATTTTATTTTATTTTAAAATACAGTAAAAGCAGTAATATTGTGAAATATTGTTACAATAAAAAATGACAGTTATTCTTTGTTTAATGTATTTAAATGTAGTTATCCTTGTGTTGCAAAGCTATATTTTATATATTATATTTATATTTAAATCCAGTCTCATGCTGATATGGTGCTTGTGAAATAGATTTCTAGTGCATGTGATATACTTATAAATATTGTAATAAAAAAGTCATCATATAATATATAAATATTTTCATATTTGACACACCCAAAAAAAACTTAGATTATGGCATCAGATATATCATAGACAAACTTGGTTTATCACATGAATGCAGGACTCTTTCTGTCCAGTGGAGTCGCTGTTAAGGCGTGGAAAGAGTGCGCTGGATTGTGTTGGTCCTCCAACGTCCCATGATCCTTCTGTGCTGTCCACGTCTCCGCTGACGGATGATTAGTCCGGTTGTGATGGCCGCGGTCGAGCTGGCATTTAATCCGCGTGAAAAACACAGCGACCCAAACCAAACCCTCACCAGAAACCCGCCTGTCCATATGTGGATATAACCCGTCGACCAGGTCTTCGTGATTCCTGTGGATTTAACACGTTTAACCCGGCGTTTTGTCTTTGTTTATGTCATGAAGTTTTGAACCAGCTGGGATACGGATCCGCCGCTGATTAATTATTATTACGTATATGAAAAACAAACTAGCGTAAAACGCTAGTTATTATTAATTAGCTTGAGTACATGAAGCCCTCGCTCGCATTTATGTGTTTGTCTGAGGGGCCCGTGTCGGTGATTTAGGGTTCGATCCGGTTCGGCTCATCATGTCGTCTTGGCTGGGAGGGTTAGGCTCTGGCCTGGGTCAGAGTTTGGGTCAGGTCGGGGGAAGTTTGTCTTCTTTCACCGGCCAGATCTCTAATTTTACCAAAGATATTCTGCTGGAAAGCGCAGAGGAAGTGGGAGGTGAGTTGACAACAGTCAAGATCATTTCACTTTCCATACAGACATTTAGCACTTACGGTATGGTCAGCTGTTTTGTTATATAATTGTCTATTATACATTTATATTTAGTTATTATCACAACTGTATACTATACTGACTTCAGCTATGCTTGATTTGTATAATTACAAGTTAATCTAACTCTGAAATGTGCTAATTGTTTTTGTCTGATTGTTGAGATGTGATGTGACGACTATACTTTAGTAGTTTTTTTTAGATGTGGTTTTGTTTACATTGGCATCTGGTCGAAGAAATAAGGGAAGTGCTCTCAAAAATGAAAATGAACACAAAAAACACAAAAGGAAATGTTAGGGATCTGGAGCCTCTATTCTATGTAATGAAGGTGAATAATGACAGAGCCTGTCATTCTGTCTATCTCCTTTTGAGAAGAAAGTGACACAAGTTTGGAAGAAACAAGAGGTTAGGGTGTGTAAATGTAAATGAGTTTTAATTTTTGGTTAAACTCTCGCTTTAGGATTTCCATTGTCATTCTCTTCAAATGTCATATGATGCTGCAGTGGTCTGAAGTAATTTTAGTAAGACAGAGTAAGAGGTTTGTTTGCATACAGCCGCTGAATCCATATTAGACATGTAGATTCGGCTTCAGTTTAGGCACTTGATCTTAATCCAGAAAGTGCTGGGTGTTTCTTTCTTTTATAAATGGTCACTAAATATTAAGCACTTTGGTGTGTATCTCTGCCTTGGTCCTTGTATCTAGCTCAGTAATTTTGCAAACACAGAAGTACAGTTTATTTTTATTTTATTTTTTTTTACCAACAATATGCCCTGTTTGACTGTTGGAGGAGTGGACAGACACACACAGAGCACACCGAGAACTTTGATCAGCAGCTTCCAGCAAAGCAGACAGACCTTGAGTCAATATGTAATGTCTCGACCTGCCTTTTTTAAAGAAAACTTACAAAAAAATGACCTTTCATATTGTGCTGTATAAAGGTGGTGTCCACTTTACCAAAAGGTATATTTGTTAACATTAGGTGTCATGCGAGCACTGATAAAGCATTTAATAATAAAGGCTCATTGTAATATTATTTATTGTTAATTCTAGTTCATTCCTTGTACATTAAGTAATATTAATGTTAGATTAAAAAATATTGTTTATTGCTATTTCATGTCTATTGCATTAATTACTTTTAACATATATAAACTTATTGTAAATTGTTACAAGTGGTATATTGGCAATGATTTTAGGCTGGCTGTTTGGAAGTGGCAGGTGTGACACCTGGTAGGGGTTTGTCCTCTTCAACAGCAACAGAGATCCCCTACATGCAATGTGCCCTTGAGAAAGACAGGGCTTCAGATAGATTGTCTGAAGATAAAGATATGTCTGAACATATGTTGCTTTAGATAAAGGCTTTAACTAGATAGACTGCAACAGTTTGAGCTCAAAATCTTGGTTTGTGTTCTGCTGAAGAAACAAAGTCACCTACATCTCGGATGCCCTGGGGGTGAGCAGATAAACATCAAATTTTCTTTTTTGGGTGAACTATCCCTTTAATGCTCAAATGTAGTGAGATAGTTTAGCTAACTGTGTTTAACCACAGACCTGCTGCGGTTTATACTAGTTTTTCTCAAATACATATTTAATGCATTAAATAATGAAAATAAGTTAATGTTAGTCTTGTTTGCATACATGAGATTTGCAAGTGGGGTTGAAACACAGTATGCTTTGTGTGTAAATAACTTGTTTGGCATGTGAACCTGAAGTGTGTTGAAATAGAACCCTACTGTTTAGAGATTGTGGACAAAAACTGTCAATGAAAATAAGCTGTTACCTATAATTGTTGTTTTTCAACTCTCAGCTGTTTAATTTATTTTGTGTTTTTTAATAGCTTTAGTAATTTGCTTAGGTGTCTGTATTTATTTAAGTGTACTTGTTGGTTATAGGTATGTAATATCTGCTGGGGCTGTGCAGCTGCTAGGTTAAATAACTGAACTTGATCCTCCTGCAATGTTGGTAGCCTATTTAAAGGAACAGTCACCAAACAATTGAATAATGTGTCCTTTAAATGTGAATGTAGTACTAGGCTTTTGGTGGTTTAGTTTGATATTTTTACTTTCTGTACACCTGGCAAGGATTGTTCATCTTTATCCTTCTCATTCAGTGCAGTCTTGTAGTTAGTCTGTGTTTTTTTCTCTTTCAGAGACTTAGAAATGATGTTCCTTTCTTACAGATGCTGCCTCTGAGCTGCAGGTCTCCAGCTCTAGACTGCAAGAACTGGAGACTTTATATGCAACACAAAAATCAGAGGTGATTAATCTAGCAGAAAAAAGTCCTAGTCTAATACTGAAGATATTTCTCAATTGTGTCATGAGACCTAATGTTTCGTGTGCTTGAAAATGAAGACATTTCTACTTTTTATTTGCACATATTGTTTTTTTTATTGTTTTTTTTATTTTGTTTTAAGCCTAATTATGCACCACAATTCATTGTTAAAGGATTAATTGTTCAAAACATTTTGTCAGTGCATTGACATCTGCAATTACATTTTTTAAAATGTATTTGCTTTTTGTGGTTTAGTATGAGCGTTTGCGAAGAATAAACTCTGAGCTGGAGGAGAAGCTGGAGGCGGCAGAGATTCAGGTCAAACAGCAGTCAGTGGAATACAGAAGCCTCCTGCAACAGAAAGAGGTTTGGGCTCAAAAAAAGAATTGCACTTGACTTATCTAATTATAGTGGGAGAATTTCAAAAGTTTAGAATCATACTGATGATATTGTTTGTATGTTTATTGTTGTAAAGGTGGAGATCAGTCACCTCAAGGCCCGTCAGAGCGGTCTGCAGGAGGAGGTTCAGAAACTCCAACATTCTGCTCAGGCTGCAGCCAGCTCATCCTCCTTTGATGCTGCTGTACTAGCTGTTACCACTGCTGCCACTACCACTACTCCGTCTTCCTTTCTGCACCGCTCTACAGCTGTCCATCAAGGCTTCCATGGTGATGAGGTGGACCTCAGTGATGTCCTGTGGTCACAGCAGGAAATTAACCGTCTTTCCAATGAGGTGCATCGTCTAGAAGCTGAAGTGGCCCACTGGAGGAGAGTTGCTCAGGTCACTTTTAATTTTACAATTATAGAATGCGAGAGCTATAAACTAGAATTAGGTTTATTTATTATATATTTGTTTACATTTCAATTTACCAGGCATCCAAGCTACCAGGACTTGATGGTAACGGAGACCAGGGTGAAGTTCTGAATATGCAAAGAATGATCAAGGTGAAAAACCTTTTCATCTGTAACAAAGAGTAGGTGCTTTCCTGTTGGCCAGTGCTTGGGATCTGGTTCTGTTTTTAAACCAACTAATGTTCTGACCCAATCAGGAACTTAGAGAGGAAATGGCACGGGAAGTGGATGAGCACCAGCATGAACTGGCAGCATTGCAGGATGCCCAGAGGCAGAAAATGGCTGAAATCTCAAAACGCCACAGAGAGGAGCTGGCAGAGTATGAGGAGAGAATCGAAGAGCTTGAGGAGCAGCTTCAAAGTGGTGAGGAGAAACATTGATGGCTATAAGAAATAAAAGTCATTTTTGAACTTTTTAAATGCAGATAATGTGTTCGGGTTTTGTATTTGGTAGGTTTGAAATTAACAGTTGAATTTTGAGTACAATGCTGTGTTTATCTCCCTCTTCTTCAGAAGGTGCAAGTGTTGTCCAAAAATCAACCACAGTACAGGACTCCGCCAAACTTCAAGAGTTGCAATCGACCATACAGTCTTTACAGGAGGAGGCAGAGCTTCAGCGCAAACAGCACAGCGATCTATTGGCAAGTTTTGAGGAGGCAGAGCGTCAGAAGGCCAAGCTAGAGAGGGAAAAGGAGGAGACTGCAGCAGAAAATACAGAATTGTTGCAGAATTACAGTCGCCTTCAGAAGTCTGTAAACGAACTCCAGGCTAGAGTACAGGAACAGGAAGGGAAGTCTATGCTGAAAGCCCAGCATGACAATGAGATACACACCTTGAAAAAAGCTCTGGCAGGTATAGAGAACACAAGAAATTGTGTATGATCAAATCATATGTTCTTGGATGGGGAAAATCTCTGATATTGCTGAGACTGCACTCTCATATTTCTTATATTTTTGTATTTTATTTAAGGTGCAGAGAAAGAGATGGCTAGATTGAGGACTCACAGTGAGGTAAATTTGCTAAAAACCTTCCTCTGTACAATTTAGAAGTTTGTAGCCAAGTAATATTTAATGTTTTTATCCATGCTGAGGATTCAAATATAAAACAATTGATAAAATGTTCAAAAGTAAGAAAGTATTTGGACTCTTTCTTGTTGCCTCTGCAAATAAGTGTGGGATGAGTGTCAAATACTAAAAAAAAAAAAAAAAAAAATTAATTTAATTCAGAGCAGTCCTACAGAAGTAGAACATGCTGACATACTGGAGCTCAACACCATCATTGATACCCTCAGGAAAGAGAAGCAAGAAGTGGAGAGTGAAAAGGTATGTGTATATTGACAATATTATGGTACACACTAATACCCGTTTCTTCCTGTTTTTGAACAGAAGTTCGGTATCTTTCAAATAAAAAAAATCTTTGAAGATGGGGCCATCAGTATTTCCGTAGCTTTTTGAAAAAGGACATTTGCATGTTATCATGTAAATGGTAATTTACACTTAACTTACATTAGTTTCATACCCTTTTTTTCTTTTTCTTCATTAGCTTGCATTAGTTGAGAGACTGACCCTGGCCGAGGAGAAACACAAGAAAGGAGAGTCAGAAAGTGTTATGGAACTGTCACAGGAAAATTCAGACCTAAAGAGTCAGCTAGTCCAACGGGAGCAAGCTCTAAAGCAAGCCCATCTTGATATAGAGACACTCAGTGTTGAACTGGAGGAACTGGACAAGCAGAACCAAGAGGCCACACAGGTACTCTTTTTGAACCAGTGCATGAATTTTATTAGACAGAATACAATTATTGGATCTGTTTAAAGTATTTAAAATTTGAGTTGATATACTTCATACTTAAACAGTTTTCTTTCTCCAGCATCTTATTGCAGTGAAGGAACAGCTGTCCCTGCAGAAAACCCAGGCTGATGAGGAAAAATCCTATCTTCAGTCAGATCTCAACTCCTCCCTTGACCAGAAACGTACTCTTCAACTGGAGCTGGAAGCTCAGGGGGAGAAGCTAAGTCAAAGTGCCTTCTCCTTGAATGAACTGCACATGGCAAAGCAGCAACTGGAATCTACAGTAAAAGAGTTGAGGGAAAAGTTGTACAAGTCACAGGATCTGGGCAAAGAGCTGCGGCAGGAGTCCTCTGACCTCAAGAAGACGCTTCAGGAAAGAGAGACAGAACTTACTGAACTTCATGAGAAGATAAGTCATTCTGGGGAGCAGGGAAATGCATTAGAGGTACACAGGAAGGTACTTGAGACAAGGGATAAAGAGATCCAGGACTTGAGAACTCAGTTAGCAGAAGTAAAAGCCTCCTACGAGAGGGCCGTTTCAGAGGATTTTAAATTGAAAATTGAAAACAGAAAGTTGAAAGAAGAGAGCACTCAGGCTTTAGAAAAGATTGACCGTTTGGAAAAGCAGATCCAAGATGGTCAAGCCTCTCTAAGCAGGATGTCCCTGGAGAAAGAGACCCGCATTGAAGCCTTGAAACTAGAGAAGACCCAGTTAGAATCTGAGCTAAGCCAGACTGAGAAGCGACTATCAGATCAGGCCAAACAGTATCAACAAACCGTTGACGAACTAACCAGAGCACGCTCTCTGGATTCTTCTGCGCTACAGACCGAACATGAGAGAATGGTGAAACTGAATCAGGAAAAAGATCTCTCAATTGCAGAGCTCAAGCGTGAGATGGAGCAGATGGTCTCTGACCACAGAGACACCAGTGAGATGCTGGACATCACTGTGGCAGGCCAAAATCAACTCACTGAGCTTTTGCAGGAGAAGGATGCCTTTGCCGAAACCTTAAAAGCTCGAGCTGCAGAAGCACAACAGGAATTAGAGCGCAAGTTCTTGGGAGCAACTCAAGAGTGCGACTCTCTAAGAAAGTCGGTGGAAGAGAAAGACAAACAGCTTGGAGCCATGAAGGAAAAAAACAGCCATCTAAAAGAAGAGATCGACCATCTGAGGGACCAGCAAAGCAGAGCACCATTATTGTCAGAGCCACGGACACTGGACATCATCACAGAGCTTGAGACTGAAGTGGCCCAGCACAAAGCTTCCAGAGATCAACTTGAAGAAGAGGTCCAATCATTGAGAAAATTATCAGAGGAGCAGCAGGCTACAGCTGTGCAATCCCAGCGTTCTCTGCAGGTGCTACAGAGTGAATTTGAGCAAGCACAGACAAGACATGAACAAAGCTCACTCAATTACGAAAGGCTCATCACTGCTAAGGATGAGGAGATTGTCCAGCTTCAATCAGAAGTGGAGGGCCTGAGCACACAAGGACAGAGTCAAATACAGTCCATAGAAATCCTACAGGAAGACAAGACCCAGTCGCTGAATGGCGAAAACGGTAACGAGAAACATGACCTTTCGAAGGTGGAGATTGAGAAGCTTGTGAAAGGCATCAAGGAGAAAGAGACTGAGATTAACCAGCTAAATGAGAAGAACCTGTCTCTAACCAAACAACTCGACCAGCTTGTGGTTTCTCAAAATGAGCTGGGAAAACTGTCGCAGATGGTGCTTCAAAAAGATCTAGAAATCCAAGCGCTCCACGCTCGAGTATCTGGTGGCCATGGTCAAGATGTGGTGGTCATGCAGCAGCAGTTGCAGGCGTATGCGGTAGAGCGTGAACAGGTGTTGGCCGTGCTCAACGAGAAGGCCAGAGAAAACAGCCAGCTGCGTTCAGACTACCATCGAATTATGGACATTGTTGCAGCCAAGGAAGCTGCCTTGTTGAAGTTCCAGCAAGAAAACCAGCGTCTCTCCACTATGAGTGACCCTTCAGGCAGTCAAGAGATGTTTCGAGAGACCATTCAGAACCTCTCCCGCATCATTCGTGAGAAGGATATTGAGATTGATGCCTTGACTCAGAAATGTCAGACCCTGGTCTCTGTCCTCCAGACATCTAGTGCAGGCGATTCTGTGAGTGGTGGCTCCGGGGGTGTTAGCAGCAACCAGTTTGAGGAGCTCCTACAAGAACGTAACACTCTCAAACAGCAAGTGAAGAAGATGGAGGAGTGGAAGCAGCAGGTGATCACGACTGTGAGGAACATGCAGCATGAATCTGCTCAGCTTCAAGAGGAGCTGCTCAAGCTGCAGGGACAGGTTTCTGCAGATAGTGACTGCAGCTCAAAGCTCTCGGTGGATTACTTTAGACTTATTCAGAGCTATGAGCAGAAAGAGAAAAAGTTGGGATTGTTGAGTCAAGAGTTGGCACAGGTGCAGCAGACCATCAGCCAGCTAAGTAGTACCAAAGACGTCCTGCTTGGGAAGCTTGGCAGTGTCAAGCAATCTCCAGAAGCTTCCGCTATGATGGCCACCCAGGCTTTTGCCCCTCCAAACCTGAAGGGGGCACCACCAGGCCAAGATGAGAACCTACATCAGGAGTTGCAGTCAATGCAGATAATTTTAACAGAGAAGGAGAGCATGATAAGAACTCTGCAGGAAAACAATCATCTCTTGTCGAATTCTGCATCACTGTCTGAAAGTGAGCAGAGAAGCCATGCAGAGGAGCTCAAGCAGGCCAGAGATAAGCAAGAATCGCTACAGCGCTCCCTCAGAGAGAAAGATCTGCTCATTAAGACCAAGGGAGACCAACTTTCTCAGGTGACTTACAATTCTGATGTGTTGAATGGCTGGAAGGAGTAACATGTCAGTATTTGAGGAAGAGAAGTTTGCACATGAAATTTTAGATAAACTTCAAAAAATCTCTGAATAATTTTGTTAATTCTAACCTAATGTGATATTTTTTCTTGTACAAACTAGGTGAGTGAAAGTTTACGTAATCGTGAAAATGACAACGAGGTCTTAAAGCAGGCAGTGACAAATCTGAAGGAGCGATCCCTGATCCTGGAACTCGATGTGAAGAAGTTAAAGGAGGAGAATGAAGCGATAGCAGCAAAAGCTCGTGAAAAAGAGACCGAGTTCCGTGCCCTGCAGGAAACCAACATGCAGGTGTCACTACTGCTTCGGGAACGAGAGTTTCAGTTCAGTGCTGTAAATGAGAAGGCCACTGCCATGGAGAAGATGCTTA
This sequence comes from Carassius carassius, assembly GCF_963082965.1. Classification (NCBI taxonomy): domain Eukaryota; kingdom Metazoa; phylum Chordata; class Actinopteri; order Cypriniformes; family Cyprinidae; genus Carassius; species Carassius carassius. Next base: position 10,426,424 of record NC_081768.1, read on the forward strand.
AAGATAAAGAGCAGGTTTGTCTGTTTGTGGGGTTTTTTTTAAATACAAAATACATTAAAATCCTTTTAAAAATGTTTAAAAAATTTATAAAAGAATTCAGCTTTGAAGACATAACATTTTAAAATAATAAAAAATATTATATTACATTTTATGTAATTTTTCACAATATTACTGTTTTTACTGTATTTTTCATCAAATAAATGTAACCTTATTGAGCATAGGAGACTTCATTCAAAAACAATATTATTGCTCCTCATGCAGTTTTGAACAGTAGTAACGGTTTCAACGGCAACAACATAAACAAACATTACTGCGCATGCTTTTGTGGCCCTAACTTAATTTCCAGTAGACTTCCAAATAGAATCAGTAACAACAGCCAAGTCCCTCTAGAGTAGATATTTTTTTTGATAAGAAACAAAATATGTTTGCTGCGTAAATCAGGTGGACTTAATGAAAATTCAAATTAATTATTTCCGAGAAGGAGATGCATAAAGTGCGAGAAATAGAGGTTTCCCCAGTAACAGCTGTAAACAAAGCAGAGCTACGCTCACAAACGCTGCGTTATCAGGCATATAACATGCAAGTCTTCCTTCAGAAATGGTGATCTAAAAACACCCGTGCCTCGTTTTGATATTTAAACATATAAATGTAAGGAATTATTATTATTAAATGTGCAGTACTCAACGTTACTCATGTTTATTCAACGAAGCCTTTTCGAAAATAGATCAGTTTTAAAATCGTGACAAGTCTCCAAAAATAAATAAATGTATGGGAAACACATCCCACATCACAACCACCTGAGCCCTTTAACTGCGTTTGTAGAAGGCACCGCAGCCAGACCGATATACACAACACAGACCGGAAGTTAACTTAGGGCCAGGCGTGTGCGCCCGATTAAACAGTCTATAATAATTATTATTATTATCATTTAATTCTCTTGGTCACCCACTCTCCAAAATAATTGCAGTGGGAACAATTCACATTTATAATGTTAATGCTACTGAAGGCATACAACTTGTTCTGGACTGTTCTAGTTCTATAGGTGTTGTGAAGTTGACCTATTCTGCCTTTGTCTGTACTGCAGGGTAAATCTGGTGAGCTGAACCAATTGTTGAATGAAGTTAAGTCCATGCAGGAGAAGGCAGTGTTGTTTCAGCAGGAAAGAGATCAAGTGATGATGGCTCTCAAACAAAAACAAATGGAGACGACTGCTCTTCAGAGTGAGGTAGCAAAGGCCAATATTAAATTGCTGTGCTTTATTGCCTTACTAAAACATTGAAAACATTAACTCTTACCTTGTCCCAATTCAACTTAATACCCAGTTGCATCCATTAAAAATAATTTTTCATTTGGGAGAATTGCTGTACTTTCATGTACTTTCTGTTTATAGTTACAGCACACCCGAGATAAAGAGCAGCGCCTGAAGCAGGAGGTGGAGCGTTTGCGCAATCACCTGTTAGAGATTGAGGATTCGTATACACGTGAGGCTTTGGCAGCTGAGGACAGAGAGGGAGAGCTGAGACGCAGAGTGGCACTCCTGGAAGAGAGGTTAACATCTTCCTCCAGTGCTGTGGAGAGTGCAAGGTGGGTCTATTTTAGTCTGTTCTTTAATCTGTTTCCGCTTGCAGGAAAGTTCTGAAATTTGACATAGATAGAGGACTGTGTCAACATTAACCACAGCAAATCTGCAGTCTCTAACTCAAACCCTCTAGCACCACCAACAGCTCAAATTTGCACTGATGTCTAGGCTAATAACTTTTTAAACCACAAGTGCTAGAACCTTGAAATTATTCCTGAATTCCCCAGCTCATACTGAATCAGTCACACCTTATAACATAATCTTCTGTTTTCCGGTCGTTTTGTATGTTCCAAAAAAATGCTTTTTAGAGTTTTTGTTCTAGATGGTTTGTCTGATTTTCACCATGCTTTGAATGATAAAACTATTTTTTTAATTACTTATCATAAAATGTCAATGGCATGATGCCAAACTGGATCTGAGGCTGTATTTCCACAATGCTTTGGCACAGTGGTTCCCAATCCTGGTCCTAGAGGCACCCTCCAACACTGCATATTTTTAATGTCTGCTTTCCCTGACACACCAATTTGTGTTTGATTAAGGACACATGTAAAACATGCAGTGTTGGGGTGCCTCCACTGCCAGGATTGGGAACTACTACTTTGGCATATTGACTGCAAACTATGTGTCATTGTCACCCAACAACACTAACAACACCAGATCAGTTTGGTGACAGCACAACCTGTTGGTCAAAAGTAATTGGCCAATAAGCAGTTGTCACATTACAAGTAATTGTATCTATGAGTTTTCATCCATTTTGCTTAAAAACATCAACAAATATCTTTAGTTATCATTTTTTTCAAATGGTCTGATGCACTCATTTGTGCTTGGCCCACAGAAAGTTTTTATTTCTGACATGGATACAATAAATGTGAAAATATTGAGACATACTCATTATACTGAATAATATATAATAAGTATATATATTATTACTTATATTGGTTTATCCTAACTAATGTCTCAAACTGTGTGTGTGTAGTCAGCAGGCTAGCCTGCAGGTGGAGTCTCTTCAGGAGCAGCTGAATGGTGTTGTCAGACAGAGAGATGAAGCTCTTATTCAGCTCCGTGCTTCTCAGGATCAGGTCAACCAGTATGCAGTGTCACTCTCTAACCTGCAGATGGTGCTAGAACAGTTTCAACAAGGCAAGTGCACACATTATTTGCTATTCCAGTATTATTGTAATTTATTAAGAAAAAAATATTTCTTGTACGGAATGAAGGCTATTAAAGTAATTACAAATATAGATTGGAGTGTAATATTCAGATATTTATATTTTAAAAATGTTTGGATTAAGAGAGGAATCTGCAATAATTCTTCACTCTTGAACAATGTTGACATTTGTATCTCTTTTCACAGAAGAAAAAGCCATGTACTCAGCAGAACTTGAAAAACACAAGAGGGAGAAAGAAGAGTGGAGAACGAAAGCAGAAAATCTTCATGATCAGGCAGCTGCTCTGCAAGTCAGTCCAAACAGACTTATGTACAAACCTCTGTCCTTTCTGCACCGTGTTTGACACAAGTATTTATGTTAATGTTCTGTGTCTGTGTGTGTAATCTTAGATAAATCTGGATGAAGCAAACGCAGCTCTAGAATCTGCCTCTCGCCTCACTGATCAGCTGGACCTCAAAGATGAAGAAATAGAAGATCTGAAGAAACAAGGTAAGACCAAATGTCACCAATTGAATGACTGTTGAAATCAGAGCTTGAATATCTTCCTAGAAATGATGGACAGTGGTTCTCAATGTTTTGACTTGAAGGCCTCCCATAGTGGCTAAGATAGGGGCTTTAGGTTGTAGTTCTAGGAATTGGCCAGCATGGTGGTACCTAGAGGTACCCACCTCTTTCCCCACCTTGAGCCATTTTCCTGGTTGCATTCGCACCGCCAGCAGGAACTCTGAAGTGGTTGAAAGCTACATCTTCATTCATTGCATTTTCAACCGTCAACAACCAGTGAATGGAGATCGCTGTGATCAGAGCTGTTTTTGCTGTGTGTCGTGGGTTTCGTGATAATGGAGATGGAATGTAAATACACGGTTACTCGATTCAAAAAGGGCATGAAAATGTGACTAAATTGACTAAGTTGGTTGTTTTCTAACTTAGGTAACAGAAACTCAGTGTTGATGTATTACATTAATTAAAACCAATTTATTTTGTGATTTTATAAGGGTCGGTGTGATTTCAATAAAGATAATAACTATTTAATGGGAAAATATTAATTTACATCTTCATTTTTGTGTTGTTAGCATTTTAATAAGGTTTTGTCCCATTGGACGTTTGCTGACACACAATTCAAATAAATCAATCATAGCAGTTCAAAGGCTGGGTATCAGCATTTATTTCCTGATTCAGTTTGACTCTGATTCAGAATCTCAGAATTTATTTGAATAAAGAAGGATGCAGAATACAGAAACACGAAATGAAACACATTCTAATTAAATGGCCCTTAGAGACTACTCAACCACAGGAAAAAAAAAACTTAGACTGTGTCAGTTTGATTCTTGTAACTTATTTCATTCAGTTGGATTCAGAATGCATAATGAGTTCATGTTGTGGTTATTGGTTAAAAAAAAAAAAAAAATATATATATATACATTAAAAAGAAGCATTCTATTTTGTAACTTTGCTAATTACCCTTATGAACCTGTGTTGCACAGCACGTATCATATCCATTACAGCATACCCAATCCCATAAAACACTAAAATACGCCACAAAAATGTTTTGCGAAAAGACTAGCTCTCAAGCCGAGTTGTCTCACAACTCATGGCACATTATCTTAGATTTTCTCAGATTTGTAGCGCTGTAAACCATATGTCTGAAGAGAATCGTGAACGTCAATGGGACTAGGAACATCAGGAACCATTAAATTATATCTTGACTCTCTAAGACTGTGCTTTATGTAGTGGTTTAAGTTTGATTCATATCAGTGCATACATTAAGAAACACACATGTTTGTGTTTGTAAGAGAGATGCGGAGAACAGCCAAGTCTGTAGATGGTATAGATGTTTAGCATTCCTTCGCATCTCCTCTCTGTCAGAGAGATAATATTTATGGCATGTCAGTAGCCAAATTGTGTAGACAAAATATTCTCTTCTTCCATCGACCCTGTCTTTCTATCTCACCTATCCCTTTCTTCTCTGTCCGTATCAAGCCCCAAATCAACAATACGGTGCTGTTGGTCTGAGAGGGAGAGGAGGTTGAGAGATGAGTGTTGGGATTTTTACTGCATCTGTCAAAAAACGACTGAAGAGACTGTAGACTGAATGCTTCATTTTTGCTTAGCAAAGCACAAGTGCAGCCGACAGACATTCCAGGGTGTTTAGCGCAGACAGGAACTCTCTCACCCTTTCTTATCGCTCCGCTCGTGTGGTCTCAGGAGGTACAGTCTCAGAGGAGAAGGGTTTTCAAGAGCCAAATGGTCTGGACCAGCGAGGGGCGTTTGTGATAAATGCATTTAGAGCACGTCATATTCTCACACTTCTTTGTTTTTACTCCATGAGACATTCCCAGACACACTGAACCCCATACCACTGTTTTTACTGTTTATGTTAAGCTACAGACACACATACTTATTCTTTCAGTACAAACACTTGTTCTCTACTGTTTGCATTAATGCATAACAAAGTCATATACCACCTCCTGCTGAAAGCTCTGTCTGTATCTCACAAACACAGTATGTGCATGTAAAATTGGCTTTGTCTGGAAATAAAACCTACTTGCCAGTGGCTTGTGACTTTATAAGGAACTTCAGCATGATAATGTGGCATTTTTTTATTTATTTTTTTATTATTATTCTCACCAAGGCTGCATTTATTTGATAAAATAATTACTGTGAATACAGTAATATTGTGAAATATTATTACAATTTCAAATAACTGCTTTGTATTTTAATATATTTTAAAAAGTAATTTATTTCTGTGATGGCAAAGCTGATTTTTTTTTACTAGCCATTACTACTAATTAAGTCTTCAGTGTCACATGATCCTTCAGAAATCAGTCTAATATACTGATTTGGTGCTCAAAAAATATTTCTCATTATTATCAGTCTTAAAAAGGAGACATGATAGCCACGGTAGCCATGATACATTTTCAGGGTTTTATGTTAAACAGAAAGTTCAAAAGAACAGTATTTATTTGAAAAATCTATTTTATTGTAACATAAATATTTTTACTGTCTCTTTTGTACAATTGAATGCCTGTGCTTAACAAAAGTAATAATTTCTTTCTTTCTTCCTTGCAAAAAAAAAAAAAGTTTTACTGACCCCAAATTTTTGAATTGTAGTGTGTATAAAGTGTATAAAGTTCAGTTATTCAATTTCATTGCCAGAAATAAAAAATAATTGTGTGTAGTAAAAAGTTTTTGGACCCTTAGACCATATCTGACAGAAGCCAGACATAAGCAAATTAAATAGTTTTTTATTAATGTGTTGGTTTTATGAATAAGCCCATAACTCTCGTGCCTAACTGTGATGGTAATGTATGGGAAAATACCACAAAATATTTAGACTTGCACCTGCTTGTGTTTTGCAGTGGATGTGAGACAGGAGATGTTGGAAGAGGCTCAGAGAAAACTGATGAACCTCCTGAACAGCACCGAAGGCAAAGTGGATAAGTGAGTCCAAAACACATCTGCACTGGAAACATATTTCATATATACATATGTAGATCCAAATATTTTCAAAAGGGTGTTCCTGTGAAATATCATCTAACATGATTTACTTCTGACACAGGGTTCTGATGAAGAATCTTTACCTGGGCTATTTTCATACCCCCCGAAACAAGCGCTCTGAGGTGCTGAGGCTTATGGGTAATGTGCTTGGGTTGGACCGAGATGAGGTGTCCGAGGTGGGTCAGCGCTCTCTGCTTCTCAAACTGTGGATTTGTCTTAATCCTCCCTTTTGAATTGACTTTTTAAATTCAAGTATTCCTCTTCGCAAATGTGCATGTGCCTGCATATATTTACATCACCAGATATTGTCAAGTCCAATTTTTCAAAGAGAAGGAGCAGCCATTCACCATTCTGGAATTCCTCCTGCTTTTCATCACTCTCAAATGTGGCTCTGCTCCAGTTATTGTCTCACCCTTGAAACGTGACAGTTAAACGTGTGGGTTTAATATTTGACCTCCTGACTCCTTATGTTCGGTCCTCTAACTACATTTTTCCCCCCAATTATCTCTGTTTGATGTCAGCATGAAGGTTTTTATCAGATTTTTCCACTCATCTTACCTCATGTGTTTAATTTGGCACAAACCTCAAGCTGCCCATGCTGGTCTTGTTGAAAAAAGTCCTTGTTTGAGACCTTTGAAGGATGGTTTCGAGTTGCATTCAGTCCTCGCTGGTAATCTGGGTATAGAGGTTTCTGGTCTTGTTAGGACAGCCTGCATTAAATGTCACATCAGCATCCCCAGAAACTCTGCACACATATGACTGCATTCATTTGGCAGACTGCTAATAGAGCTGATTTGTTTTCTGTTCGAACTGCTGTTTTTCCGTTTTGATCCTGGCGGGGCTGATTTTCTCAATAACAGGAACAGATCAGTTCTGACGATAAAGCAGGATGTGGCTTAATTTCTTTTTTTTTTCTTGGAAAAGCCATAATCATTTTAGCTATTGTCCTCAAAGGGTCAATATCTGTGTGGGGTTTTTCCTTTTTCAAGAAATTGTGCTCCAGTTGTTCGCTACCCATTTTACCTCCATAATGTGTTTTATTTCCAAGTAAAGCTGGATATTCAGTGATGGACAAATGGGAATTAATTTGACTGTGAAACGTGGGCGTTACATACCAGAATGGGAATGCAAGTTTGCTTAAACTTTAATTAGCTATTTGGCTATTGAATAACATTATTTAATATCCTGAGCAGCCTAAGTGACATGGAAATTTATTTCAGAGAGAGTATTATTTTTCGTTTTAGCATGCATAATAAATTGTTCACAGTAGGACCAGAAAAGGGCATAAAGAAAATCATTAGTTATTAACATAAGACAATGCAACTTTATAGAATTTAATACATACCCTCACACCTGCATACATTTTGTCTTTCATTAATATACTTTTTAATATATTTCATTAGTATGCTCGTATATTCAAATTTTGTCATAAAAACATGTTTCAAGTCCAATCCTGATGGTTCTTATTACAGATGACAGATGGAAATAAGGGATTGATAAAGCATGCAAACAATATGAGACACAGACAGCAGGCAGAAATCAGCAGTTAGAGACTGCAAGAGACAAAGACTGAATTAGATGACGGGCTCATGCCAACCTTACCCCAAAAGCATTTCCTTACCCACAATTCCATAGAAGTAGACTGGAGTCTGGCAGGAGAGACTCACAACTATTCAGCGAGTTGTGAGCAGAATTACCCAACAGCCCCAGAGAAGAAAGAAGGAGAGAAGGAAAGTAAATATGAGTGTGTGTGTTTCTGGGTCACACAATCCACTTTCCATTTCAACCCATATTTTCTTTTTCCACTCCACACCTTTCTCGTTTTTTTTATGCTGCACATCAGGTTTTCCACTCAAGATCTCTGTGTTTACAACTCTAAAGACTAAAAATAATCCTAGTCTGCTTTTTTGGTTAAAACGTCTGATGCAGTGGTTTTATTTCAAAGGTTGCATTCATTTGCTCTGGTCTGAGTGCTTTGAGGACAGGGGCTTTTTTGTAGCAGTATCTCTTTGAACTTTACATAGTTATGTTGGGATTTTTACACGCACAACCAAAGACCACACACACACACAAACATTCCCTCTGACCTACTGTCCTACTGACTTACTGTTCTCTATTTCTGCAGTTGTTACAAGAAGAAGGCAAGAGCGGGGTGACCGGATGGGTCTCGAGTTGGCTGGGAGGCAGAGCTGTTCAGAGTGTACCCAACACTCCCCAAAGGCCTACCCATGCACAGAACCTTAATTCGGTAGGCATGCATAGAAATGCATGAAAATACACAGATTATTATACACATGCATCTTCCTCTTACACTAATGTCTGTGTTTTACAGTCCTTCTCTGAGATGTTCGTGAAGTTCCTGGAGGTGGAGTCTACTCCTGCCCTTCCTGCCCCTAAATTACCTGTTTATGACATCAAGCCTCTGAGTGCGCCCCCACCTGGCCGGAGTACTGCAAGCACACCTGCATCAGGTATAATGTCTCACAAAACCTAGGAATAAATTGTTAGCATATTACTTTTATTATTATTTTTTATTATTGTTATTAGCCCATATTAGTTTTTCTTATTTAATTTGACGGATCTTTACAAATTATAGGTTAAAAATTTGTATTGGTAGAATTTTTTTTTTTTAGTTATTAGTCTTTTATATATTTATTTGTATCACTATTTAATGTAATACATAGTGCATCTAAAGATAAATAGTTTGCAATAAAAAAAGATTAAACATTTAATTAAAATAATTATTATTTATAATATTATAAAAATATTTATTTTTATTTTGCCAAAATGGTATAAAATGTAATATGAAATTGTTGTTATTTATCAGGTTTGAAATTCAAATCATTTTCAATTTATCGTTACTGGCCAAAATTTTAATATTGGTGCATCCATGATTAAAAAAAAAAAAAGAAAACTTTACATTTTATAGGTCAGGCCCATTCATACCAGGGATGTTAACCAAAAAGTTTTAATAATTGTTCTTATTCTTTGAAAATGTGGAAGTCCACTACACAGGTTTTATGATAATAACAGAGAGGGACAATATTGTTTGAATGGCTTTCAGAACAAATGTTTTCCTCCTGATAAACGATGCACACATTGCCAACCAATTAGGATCCATCTGATTTTAGATTTTACGTTTTGCGATTCATTGTTGGTCTGAACACATCTATAGTTATTATCATAACTATCTTTCTTGTTAGAAACTGGTCTTGTATTTCTATGATCTGTGTTCTTTCAGGTGTTTCAGGCCCAGGTAAGCGCACTGGGGATTCAAACCCCTTCCTGGCACCCCGGTCTGCAGCCGTACCCCTTCTCAATCCCACAGGTGCAGGCAGCACTGCAGGTGCTGGGGGCCACCTGCTTATGAAGCCCATTTCAGACGCCCTGCCCAGCTTTACACCTGTACCTGTGTCGGCTGAGGCCAGTGGTGGAGCTGTGCTCAAAGATTTGCTGAAGCAGTGATATCAGCCACCTGTACTGCCACTCAAAGCACTTTAGCTTTACAGGACACTACATTCCGGCAGATGGAAACAGAAAACTGGGCCATGTCATGAAGTAAAATATTTACTAAAATGTCTGATTCCCATCGGAATAAAAGAAAGATAAATCATCTAAGGGCTGCCGTACTTGTTCAATTTGACTAAACTGAGGCCTAAGTTTGACAGAATTGAATTCTGTTTGCAAGCTGGGGAAGATTGCATTATCGAATAGTCTTGTGACCTTCTCCCAACATTTATTTAATGTGGTGCAAACATTCAGCTTGTTATTTTTAGACAGAGAGGTGTTTAATGTTTTTTCTAGTGTGTTGAGAGACTGTCTGATGCTGTCTGGCATCCACTACACAAATGGATTTATTAAACCTTTTCCACTTCTGCAAAAACGCTAAACAGATAGTCTTTCAAAATCCTCCCATTTTAAAGGAATTGTTGGCTGCATGGTATAGCAGGTACAATAGCAGTTAATCAAGAAGTGACATGTGATCTTGGATTTAGACTGCTGCTCATGCTCCCATGCTATGTTATATATTTGTACATCAATCATATTTTTCACTGTTTATGCAGTGGGCATAAGAAAAAATTTATCTGCAATATTCAGACCTTTTTAAGGTAGAAAGAAACATTATGTAAATATAGTTTGGAAAACATGCACACACAAAGGAAAATGAAACTGCAAATTAAGTGTAAAAATGTTTTTAAAATTGTTTAATAAACAAATAATAAACCTCTGTTATAATAAACATTAGTTTATTAACACAGGAATCCTTATTCAGTGGGTTTCTGCCAAATTTTTAAAAATGCCATTTCCTTGAGGCCTAATATGAAGAATTGTTTTTTGTTGGTTTTATTTTATTTTTTTGTTGAGAAAATGGCCTTAGTAATTATCTTTTTGGTTACTATATTTTTCATAAAAGTTGGGTGCACTTAAATATTTAGATTTAGGATACATTTATACATTTTAGGGTATATATTTTGCACTGATGTTTATTTAAAGTTAGTCAATCTTTTTTAAATTTGAAAGACTGTTCATGAAAGTAGTAGTCAACAACAGTGTTTCTCTTTTCTGCTAAATAAACTATTCTATGTATATTTGCATTTTCGCTTTTATTTTATTTAATTTAGAGCTTTTTTTTATATGAAGTTATTACAGTTCACTTGTAATAGTGTTTTTATTTAGAAATATGGCTCTTAATGATAACTATGCAAAAGGAACTCCTGCTGTTCGGTAATTAATAATTAAATCTAATCCTTAAATTGTGCAGTACTTTTCCATATACAAGACTTATATAAGGAAACATTGCATTTGTTGATCTTTTGCATCTGTGTTTTCTTTTTTCCCTGCAGACTGTATAATCACAAAGCTGTAATTTAAAAGTGCTTATGGAGGCAGTGGTCTAGAGCATTATCAGACCAGATTAACCTCAAAAGGGAATGTCCGTCTTTCCCAATATGTCTCTAGGGAAAACCCTGTCTGGAATTCCAATTGTAGTGTAACCACATCTAATCTGGTGTATAGATTCTTGAAACATTTAACCAGTTTAAATTAGGGCTGTGCGATACTGAAAAAAAATGCTATATACGATAACTCAAATAATGAGATATATGATACGATAATGTGTCTCATGCTCTGATGAAACGGTTTTACTCATCTGTTGATGAGTCAGTTCTGTGAACTTCTATAACTATCTTGTCATACACGTATACATACACACACACACACACACACACACACACACACACAGTGTTGTGAAATTACTCTAAAAAGTAATTATTAACTAGTTACTAATTACATCTTCAACAGTATAATTAGATTACTGTACTAATTACTCAAACAAATTGCATTACATAATTTTGCACACACACACACACAAAAAAGTATTTGCAATACTATTGCATTAATAATTACTTTCTAAAGCCCTATCATCCCCGACCAGTTGAACAATACAAGGATTGCATTTCTTTCAAAAAAATAAAATTGCATAAATTATTCTTGAACTTACCAAAATATTTGAAGGGAGATGGTTACATTTAAAACCATTACATAAGAGGTTACATTTTGATGTAAACTATTGTTTTATATAGAATTGAGCTGTTGTCTATACACTGTAATTAAATTACATAAAAATGAAAAGTAATCCCCTAGTTTACTTTTTCAAGGGGAAAGTAATTAAATTACAGCAATTAATTACTCAGTAATGCATTATACCCAAAACTCTGTGTGTGTGTGTGTGTGTGTGTGTGTGTGTGCGTGCGTGCGTGCGTGTGTGCGTGCATGCATACAGTGGCATTCGAAAGTTTAGGAACCCCTTGCAGAAAATGTGAATAACTTTCACAAAATAAGTACATTTTTATTTAGTAGTACTGTGTAAGATATTTTACATAAAAGATGTTTACATATAGTCCACAAGACAAAACAAAAATGCTGAAATTATTAAAATAACCTCATTGAAATGTTTGGGAACCCTTGGTTCTTAATGTGGTTTCCTGGATCATGACTGTTTTTTTGCTTTGTGATGGTTGTTCACGAGTCCCTTTTTTGTTCTGAAAAGTTCAGCTGAGCTCTGTTCTTCAGAAAAATCCTCCAGGTCCTGCAGATTCTTCAGTTTTCCAGCATCTTTTGCATACTCGAACCCTTTCCAGCAGTGGCTGTATGATTTTGAGGACAATTGAAGGACTCAAACACAACTATTAAAAAAGGTTCAAATATTAACATGAAAAGTAACATGGAAGTATCTTCTGTTGTTTCAGTACTAAATGAAGGGCAGTACTAAATGAAAAAAAAAAGATTATTTCAACAAAATAAGAAAAAATTCTAACATCATCCTGTTCAGAAGTTTTCACCCATGGCTCTTAATCCATTGTGTTTCCTTCTGGAGCATCAGTGCATGTTTGAACCTTTTTTAATAGTTTTGTTTGAGTCTCTCAATTGTCACGGCACATTTGAATCCCAGCGAGTATCTGTGATGCTTTAAAGTAAATGCATTGTGAAACACTTTGAGGGTGTTGGATATAGTGAATGTAAGCAGGTGTCAGATTTTAATGCGAACTCTCCTCACACAAGCACTCACAAAGCCAGACAAAATAACCCTGCCCTCACCAGGGAACACCTGCTTTAGCCTCCCACATTCCTTGCAGCCGTTTTTCCTGCTGTTAGATTGTGTTTGAACTATCATAACTCTGCTGTCTGTTTTATCAGCGTCCGATCAAGTCTAAACCTCTTTTATATCTCAAGATCTCAATCCAAATGGGCTTTTGCCTAGAGGGTGTGTTAATCTGGCAGACTTTGATCACTTCGAACCAGAAAATGTTTGTATTAAAGAGTCTAATGAATGTCTGAGCAATTATAAAAAAAATCTGTAATGTATCGCTGATGCGTTTAATGGCTCATTGAACTTGTAACTGATGCAACTTTCCAAAAAGTTGCTCTTTTGCCATACTGTAGTAAGCCTGGTTACTGAGTTCACACAGCTGCCACTGAATGGTTGAGTTTTTTTAAGAGAGCAGCAGAGAGGGAGTGTGGCAGTATGCTACCCAGTGATGTGACCACTGACTCCATCGTCTAGCCTAATCCATGCCAAAATTCTCTGATAAACTATTTTGGTCTCCCAGCACAGTCTTCCCTGCTGAATTCAGTCCACATCTGGACTGCTATGCTGCCAAACCTATTCTAAACCCAATTAATCAATAGACAAAAGCAAAAGCAAAGCTAGTTGACATAAAAGGATACAATCAAAACAAATTCTGCCTGTGTATGTGCAGCCTAAGTGTGTGGGCAGATTGTGTCAACAGCACAAAGGTTAGGTACAAGGCTATTTCAGCAAATTTACACTGGCCAATACCTAATTAGATGCAGGTCAGAGTGACACTTACCATGGTAATGTCCAATCAGTGGGCAGAAATCAACTTTTTAAAATAAATTTAAATGGGCCCTTGATCATTTTTGACAAGAAATCTATTAAGATTCCATGTTTTTAGGTTAATAGAAAAATAGCTTAAATTAAGGTTTTAAAAAATGTTTAAGGTTCCAAAAATTGTGACAAATTGTCATTTATAGTGTCACTCTGAGCCATCGGCTCTAGTGTCACTAACACAGTTTAATGTTTATTTAATTTCATCATAAATACTTTTTGTGAAATAAACTATTTACAAATAGAATATAAACTAGCGTTTATTTTATGTAAATACATGTTCTGTCTGTCTTTTACACACCTAGTCGGAATTGTATGTCCTTAAAGTAACTTTTTCATTTTATTTTATTGTGATGAAGTTTAAAGGGGTCTGTCTGACGTGGAACCTCCACACCATAACGTACAGTAGTCTCCTCTGAATTTAAGCAGGCTGGTGAGTCTTACGATTTAATGATGCGTGATTTGATAGATTCTTTGCTCGGTTTTCCTCACTGCCTTCTTCCTTCTCCTCGTTTGGGTCTGTGGCAGCTCCCCGCGCGCGCTTTCGTTCCAAAGGGGGCTGTCTGTGTTTGATGGGATCCAGCTGTTGGCCAAGTGCTCTGGGGGCCCGTTTATTTGCATTGCTAAACAATCCGTGGAGTGGGCCGAGTACGGAGAAATACGGCAAGTTTTCTCTTTTTTATATAGTAAGACCCATCTCTTACTATTGGTCAATGTTCTCACACGTTCCTGCCATCGGTCGACAGAGCGGCCGCATCGGGTGACCAAAGCCAAGTGTCTCGACATTCAAGTGAACGCGCGTACGCGGAGGGAGCGCTTTGGGCACTTCGTTTTGCGCTTTGGGTCCTGCGAGACCGTAAAGATAGTAAAACCACAAAGATCAAATCGTTTCCTACTGCCAGGGGTTTACGGGTCGACGGTGTGACGTTCTTTCCAAGGGAACCACAAGGATCCACATAAACATGTTATTTGAACTACGTGGCTTGAGTTGGTCAACCAACAAAAGGTGAGTTTAATTTGTCAGCTGGTGCTTCACTTCAAGCCGTTTTAGCATACATTACTTAGAACTAACTTGTATCTATTTTATGCCATAGTGCTTTTTTATGACTTGCTACTAAGTAATCATATACCTTTCAACTGACTAAGCTATTGATTAGATACTAGTACTTATTTCAGTAGTGACTAATATCTATTCAATTAGTCAATAGTACTTAGTCATTTGCTGTTAGCTACCATTTCAGTAGTGACAAGTAACTATTCCATTGTAACCAGTGACAGTTGCTAACTGCCATTGATTCGATTCCTTTTCTTGCTTGTCATATGCTTATCTAATAGCTTGCCATATGTACCAAGCAGTCTGAATGATTCATATTTATACTAACGTCCAATAAATAGCTGGCTTTAATTTCTATAGAACAAATACTAATACCAATGGATAGCTACTGTAGTGAAACTGGAAAGGATAGTAGCAACAATTGAAATAGCCTACCTACTAGACAGAAGTGAGCAGTTAATAGCGAACCACAGATCCCCATTGTGGTAAGACATTTCTATTTTGTTACCAGCAACAATGGAATAGTTACTTGTCACTATTAGGATCGCAACTATACCAAATTAAGAAATGCTGGTATATGATGATTATGTAAATTAATTAATACTAGTCACTATTGGAATAAGTATTTTATTTACCTAAAAAAAACAAGAAGACCCTACTAGTGACATATTTAACAGATGTTAACACATATTATAAAATTTTAAGGATTAAATGTTATCATTGTCATGGTGCTTCAAAAGAATATGTAAACCATGAAAATAAGTTTGTAAAAACTTATCGAGGAGTGTTTGTTCATATTTTTGGTTTAGAATGGACATTAAGTGTTTATTCCAATGAATGAAACTTAAATATTTTCGTGTTTTTTATTTTCACGATGATTTACAAAGGTATTTTGTTTTTTATTTATAGAACATTGTCCTTTTTAATATGTATCATATGCTGCATTCACTGTGGGAAAAGTCAGGTAAGTGAATTTAGTTTTGAGTCATTCAAGCTTGGCTCTGTTGCTCACTGTATGTCATAATAAGAGTGCCTTACTTGTATTTGTTTTTTTTCTTTTCCAGTTCTGTTGTACATCTTTGACATAAACATTAACATTGACATACGATAGCAATATCAAGCTACTTCAACATAACTACTTAAAGAACTCCATAAACTGCTGTTTATCTATTGGATTGACTATAAAATGCCTGTTTCTCTCCAGACTTGCACAGATGGATTTACTTATGACCACCGTGCCAGACAGTGTATCGGTTAGTGACACTTCTGCCATGTTATTAAAGTGTTCATTGAAACTTGTGTTTCATATACAGCTGTTTATGCCACCTCTTAACATATGCTTTCAGACATTGATGAGTGCCGGACACTGCCAGACCCATGTCGGGGTGACATGCAGTGTGTAAATCAGAATGGTGGATACCTGTGCATCCCCCGTGGACTCTACTCCCAACCCTATGCCCGAAACAGTCCACGTTCCAATCCTGAGCCTTCCTATCCCGAGGAGTCGTACCCTGACAGATCATTGGGATATTCTGAACCATTCATTCCTAACGTTCCTCCTGTTGGAGCAGGTACTGGTCCAGGCTCTGGTCCAAGCTACCCAATAGTGAGCCGGACCACTCCCTGCATCCTTGGATATACACTTGGTGCCGATGGCACTTGTGTTGGTAAGTTTGCTTCATGTTCCTATACATTCCTCTATCCTCTATCCCAGACTTATTGATACTGTTAGTTAAAGTTGGCACTTAAAAGGTTGCAAGTTCAAACCAAAAGATTTCATACACATTGATACACAAATAACAAAACAGATAATTACATTTTAAACGTGATTATGCCTTGTCATAGTGCTTTAAAACAATATGTGATACATGATAGAGTACTAAATCCAAGTTTAGTGCACAAGAAGAACTTCATGCATATGCAAAGCCATTTTTTGATAATAACTTAAGCTAAGAATAGGACTCTTTGAGACATGGTCGATATTAACTCTGGGTCACATCAGGTTGTGGTCTTATGTTTACTTCATTTTCTGCAATGCTCCATGGGTCTTCTCGCTCTGAAATGAGGCAAAGACCCAGGTCTGTGCTGGACTGTAATTTAGTAATGGCTGTGGTGGGCTGAGTGGCATCTTAAAGACTTCAGCAGAGTGAATCTCGTAATTTGGACTGGATCAGTCATTAGTGTGGAACCACAAAATACTGTGGAACCTCAGAACAAACTACATCTTGTGAAGAGGCAGGAAGACACACAGGAACTGGCATTTAGCCCTGCTTACTGGGATCCAACTTTACAATTCAACGAGACTGTTTTAGAGTGTCTTATTCACCGTCCTAAATTATCAGTTTGCAACTGTCTCTATGTGGTCTGCTTCTGTTGAAGCTGTTGAGCTGGTTGTGGTGTCTGTGATATCTTCTGGGATTTATTGCTGTGATCTAGATAGGTGTTATATATTGTTCTGTCTGAGTCTTTACGCATGTCAGTGCGGTGACCTATTTCACGTGCCATATGATAAATGGTAGCGCAAATGACTGCTTGCTGTATTTTTCGATATTGTCTGCGGATTTGTCTCGAATTGGTGCCAGCCTTTGCAGTTAATGCATTCTCCAGTCTTCTCTTGCTCCTCTGCAGAATCACAAAATGATAGATTTGTTACCTTTTAAGCCCCAAGACAGTCATGTTATAAAAAAGATACACGCACAGATATGCTCATGAATGTGCGTATGCGGAAATGCACATGTCCTGACCTGGGAAAAACTTGGACTGAGTAATGAAGATGAATGTTATGTGCTGTGTTCAATTTTGGACACAGATAACGGTCTTATAGAGCCACTGAGACATTCAGTACAACAGCATTTCGTAAAGACAAACCACTGTGATCTCAGCATCTCGTGCCAAACATGAAGTCAGGTTGTTGAATGAGACCTGTCACTGAGCAATTTGTGTTCTTTGTATGGTGTGTTTGTTATTTATGTTAAGGGAAGGGACGCTGTTATGAAACAGAAATCGTACAGGAAGTATGTAGTGTTACACCATTCCATTATTCATCTTAATGTTAGCATGTGTGTTTGTGAAAGCCAGGGAATGCCCTCTTCTTGCCAGTGGCGCTAAGACTTGAAGGACTAAAACAGTCAACCCAGTCAGCGCCTGAAATGTGCCATCATAAATCCCATCAATCCTGTGTTTAGCCTCAGTAAAGCTCATAGGCACTTCTAAAATCCATGCAATCCTCTGAAAGACAGTTCAGGAGAAACTTGAGAAAAGAAGATCTAAAGCTTACTTGTGATTCAGGAATGTGGATGCTTTGCATAAAATCCAAAATTCAAGAGCTTAAATTATCTTTTTCTGGGTGGGAACTTGAAAAATATCCAAAATTGTTTGATTTGTCAAGTTGAAGCTTGCCTACTCAGGCTGTAGGACTGTAACTGGTGTCTGTCAGCAAATGTGGAGTGGGTCTAGTACCGCAGACTAATTAATGTGCTCTAGCTTTGTGGGACGTCTGGAAATTGAGGTATGATGTCAGTATTATTTCTGAGTCATTGAACTTTATATGTAATGCTTTTTTTTTTCTTAAATATACACTAGCATTCATAAGTTTGGGGTTGGTAAGGTTTTTTTTATGTTTTTGAAAGAAGTCTCTCATGCATTTAAATGATTAACATACAGTAAAAACAGTAATATTATGAAATCATAATTTTCTGTATTTTTGTAGATTTAATGTTGTAATTTATTCCTGTGGTGGCAAAGCTGAATTCTTAACAGCTGTTGCTCTGAAAACAGTTGTGCTGCTTAATATATTTATGGAAAACCTGATATAGTTTTTTTTTTCATGATTATATAATGAATGCATTCATTTGAAATAGAAATCTTTATTTAAAAAAAAATGATTTTAAATATATTTGTTGTAACTTTTGATCAATTCAATTAATTCTCACTTAAAAGATGTATTAATTTCTTGAATTATTTTTTTTGTATCAACAATGCATCTTGTATTTTCTGTGTAAAGTCAGTGTAGGATGGTGTAGATCAAGCTGTAAGAGTTGAGCAGCTCCTAAGAGTTGCAGGAGATATTTCAGATTCTTCAGATAAGGAAAATTTCACCATCTTATTGCACTTTTCGCTATTGTATTGTTTTACTGTATTTCACTTTCAAACAAGACTCTCCTTGTGGCTGCACTAGACATTCCACACTAAACATAGTTGCTACCATGGCTTTCTGTACACCTCACATTAGTTTAATGATTCCAGCTAATTCAAGTGTTGCTTGACCGGCCTGCTTGAACTATTGCAGTGGTGGACTGTAAATGCCTTTGATATAACTAAAACAATCAGTGTGTGGCTCTGGAATGAAGATTTGCATATAGAAGCAAGAGTTTTGAGTTGGTGCCAGATTCCTGGGTCCTGGATTGACCTCAACCTGTTTGTTCCTATTAATCATCTACACATTTTCCATGCCTGAAAAGTTATTTTTTTTTTTTTTTTTGATTGATGACTTGTTTTGCTTAAATAAGACAAGCATGTTGTGTGAGCATGAATTATAATTCCCGTCACTCATATAAATTCCCCATCCTCTTGCTTTTTTGTTCGTTGATTTTGCTTTCAGCTGGCAATTAGAACGTTATTTACCATGTGTAAATCCATTTCACAGAATTGCAGATTTTCCAAATGTGAGTTGAGTCTTTAGATTTCGTCTGGGCTTACTTTTAAGGGACTGAATATCTCTGATGTGAAGATTAGATTTAATGACCTCAGCAGCATCTGGTTTGTGGGCCTCCTGTTAAATTTAATGAATTGTACTGTAGTAAACTTGTTAAAAGTCTAGTAAAAGTCACGATTCTGACCACATGAATTATATGACCCGTCAGCATTTTATATCATTGATCTCTCTTCCTCTTTTAAATGCAGACACGTTTCCCTCTCTTTCATTTACACACCATGTATTTCTTTTAACCCTCTTTTAAATCTTGTGCAAAATTTACTGCACAGTCTCTGGATCAGATCTGATCTCCAAAATGCTGGCATTCCCAGAATGCTCCAGATCCTTTCACCTTAGATCAGATATGTGTGATAGTACATAGCACATGTAATCCAGATGCTCTCCTTCACTCTCCGGGGCCCGGCTGGGCCTCATGTCTCATGTGAACACGTCTCTGCTATCAGACCTTGCTGTAATGATTCCACCTCATAATAATGCTTTGTGATGTCTATAATAGTTAAGCATCTGAGCTGCTAGCACAAAAGTTCAATTACACCTTTGCGATTATACTGTACAGTCAGATGCTTTCATTGAAATGCCAAATGCAAGTGAATGGGTTATTTTAAAGTGCACAAGTAACTTATTTTAGAATTTCAGCTTGGTTTGCCAGGACCCACTGCATCACTCTACCCATATAGTAACAGTGGGACTGTTGGCAGCTTTAACCAAAAGAAACAAATTATCTGGCTTTCACATGGTCCCCCAAATCCATCACGCCCTCATCACTTTCATAGTAACGTTTGCTTACTTTTAAAACATGTGACTTCATGGTCTGAGAAGCAAGGGTGCTTTTTCTGGTATTTTTAAAGCATATGATGCCCTCATAAGGAATTGTGCTGATTATGTGTGAGCGAGAGTGGAACAGAGAGATATGAACTCCAGTTTTGGAAATGCGTTTTGTAAGATTAGCTATTTGTGTGAGATTTGATAGTAAGGTAAGATTTATGAGGTCGAGATGGGAGTTCGAGGTGTAACAGACCTGCTAAGCTTAAAGTAAAGAACATCTGTCCACAGAGGGCAAGCTATCAGTGGGACAGATTAAGTATTCTGATAAAAATTAAACATTTAAGTGTTGTGAAGTTACATACAAGAAGATTAATTGTTTTAGGTGAGTTTCTAAAGCGGATAGTGGTGGGAAAAGCACAAGTGGGAGCTGACTGTGGCTATCTTTCATTTTTATAGATGTTGACGAATGTGAGGCAGAGTCACACCAGTGTAACCCAACTCAGGTGTGTATCAATACACCCGGTGGATATACCTGCTCATGCACTGAGGGCTACTGGCTGGTGGGTGGACAGTGCCAAGGTAAGATTTACAGACATTATGAATGGATAGTCTGATGTTATATGCTTTAATTTGTGGTGTCTTCATGTGACACAACATGTACACAGTAAATCCTTTAACAAACCAGTTTTCATTATGTTAAAGAGCACTTCTGTTCAAAACACTGGGGTAAGTAAGATTTTGTTTAAAGAACTAACTTTTTTACTCAGCAAGGATGTATAAAACTAATCAAAAGTGACAGTAAGGTTACAAAAGATTTCTGTTTCAAATTAATGTTGCTCTTTTGATCTTTTTTTTCCTCACAGAATCCTAAAAAATGCATCATGATTTCTACAAAAATATTAAACAGCGCAACTGTTTTAAATATTGAATAATAAGAAATGTGACCCTGGACCACAAAACCAGTCTTAAGTCGCTGGGGTATATTTCTAGCAATAGCCATAAAACACTGTATGGGTCAAAATAATCGATTTTTCTTTTATGCCAAAAATCATTAGGATGTTAAGTAAAGATCATATTCCATGAAGATATTTTGTAAATTTCCTACCGAAAATATCAAAACTTAATTTTTGATTAGTAATATGCATTGCTAAGAATTCATTTGGACAACTTCGTAGACGATTTTCTCAGTATTTCGATTTATTTGCACCCTCAAATTCCAGATTTTCATAGTTGCATCTCGGCCAAATATTGTCCTATCCTAACAAACCATACATCAATGGAAAGCTTATTTATTCAGCTTTTAGATGATGTATACATCTTAGTTTCGAAAGATTGAGGTCCAGGGTCACATATTAGAATGATTTCTGAAGGATCATGTGACATTGAAGACTGCAGTTATAAGTACACTAAAATAGAATAATTTATTTTACATTTTCATATTTCACAATATTTTACTGTATATTTGATCAAGTAAATGCAGCCTTGAAGAGCGTAAGAGACTTCATGTAAAAACTTTTAGAAAAATTTAAATTATTTTTTGAACAGTAGTGTAAAATAAAATCCAGTTAATGTTTGTTCTAAGGTTAAATAATATGACCATTCAAATTGTTACTTTGTTTGCTGTTTAAACAATGAAATAATCTTAATTGACACCAATTTAGTTGTGACTACTGTTTACGTATTTAGTGCTCTCTAACTCACCTTTCTTTAGACATTGATGAGTGTCGCTATGGTTACTGCCAGCAGCTGTGCGCTAATGTCCCTGGCTCATATTCCTGCTCCTGTAGCCCTGGATTCCTTCTTAATGCTGATAGCAGGACATGCCAAGGTGCACACATACACAGGAACATCATTATTGTTTAGTTTGAGAGTTTACTGAAAATCTTGACATCTCCCATCTTCTTCCTCTTCCTGCCTTGCCAGATGTGGACGAGTGTGAGACAAACCCATGCTCTCACGGCTGCTTGAACACATACGGCTCATTCATGTGCACCTGTGATGAGGGCTTCGAGCTCGCCTCTGATGGGACCACCTGCAACGGTAATAGAGAGACGATAAGAATAGAGAGAGACAGGGGACCCAGAACAATTTAGAGCTTTTAGAGACAGGTTTAAGATGCGTGTTGCTTGATTTTGTATTTGTAACTGTGTGCACTGATAGTGTGTGATGTATCACTACCCATCCTTAGATCTGGATGAGTGCAGTTTCTCAGACTTCCTTTGTCAGCACACGTGTGTGAACACACCAGGATCATTCTCCTGCATTTGTCCACCTGGATATTACGTGTATGAGGATGGAAGGAGCTGTGAAGGTATCGCTACATTTTTATTTTGTGTGCTGCTTTCAATGTGATTTTGTTGAATCATTTATATTTTGTTATGTTCGTAGGTTTCACATTTTTCAAATTAAACTACTAAAACAAAAATATTTCTTACCATTTTTGTGACAAGTGTAGTTTTACAGAGAGATAAACCGTTTTGTGTTGTATATGATGCTAATAGTAATGACTTGCATCATTTGCCTTCAGTATGCATAATATGCATTATAACTATATAGTAACATATATGTATGTATGTATAGAGAGAGGGACTTTTAACACAATACAATTAAGAAGGTATCAAGTAAAAAAATATTTATGGCCATTTTCTTAGTTAATTTGCTTTTGGCATTAGCTATTTAGAGAATTTTTATGAACACAAGAGTATTTCATATCTGCTGCACCATTTAGCTTCCTTGACGTTGTAGTTATTGTTGCTGCTGTTAATGATCATTATGATATTGATAACCTGACTTCTGTCTGTTGTGTGTTTGATTTTCAAGACCACAATGAATGCGAGTCTGGTAACAACACCTGTACAGCAGCACAAGTGTGTTTCAATTTCCAGGGAGGTTACACATGTCTGGACCCTCTTAGATGTGATCCACCTTACATAGAACTCAGTGAGAAGTGAGTTCATGAATGTTGGCAAAAGAAAACCTGTTTGCTTTTGTCAGTCATTTGACTTTTTGTTGAACAATTGCAGCATGTTCTGAATATACTTGAATATACTTTCTTTTTCTCTCAGTCAATGCATGTGCTCTGCAGAGAATCCCGCTTGTCGGGAACGACCCTTCACTATTCTGTACAGGCATATGGATTTGTCTTCTGGCCGCAGTGTTCCTGCCGATATATTTCAAATGCAGGCCACCACACGTTACCCTGGAGCATTTTACATCTTTCAGATCAAGTCTGGCAACGAGGGGCGAGAGTTTTACATGCGGGTAAATGGGCTTCTGTTTGTATAACTGATGCCTGTTGTAAAACAATGACATTACTTATCGAAAGTTTAGGGTCAAGTAAAGTCATTTATTATGTTACAAAATATTTGAATTTACTGAACACTGAAGACTGAAGTAAAAATTACCCTTTGCCATTACAAGAATAAATTAAATGTTATAATATATTCAAATGGCAAACAATTATTTAAAATTTTTAGAATATTTTACAATATTACTGTATTTTTTATCGAAAAAATACAGCCATGGTGAGTATAAAATACTTCTTACAAAAACGTTTAAAACATCTTACTGCATACTTTTTAATGTTAGTTTATATATAAAGTTGACCACTAGAGGGAGCTGTAGGATTTCTGTGAGCCTGGTAAAATTACTCTGGAGCCAATCCACAAAATTTCTATGGGTGCTAGGAGTCCCTTAGCTAATCAAATATCATTTGAAATGGTTGAAAGAGTTTGTTTTCATATAATTTGTCCATGTGGGCAAGCAGTGTTTCAGCTCTGAATAGAAAGAGTGACAAATATGAAAACATTCAAAACATTGGGGGTGACCCCAAGCAGTGGAAGCTTATGTCACTAAAACATATTCCTTGTATGTGCAAGCATACTTGGCAATAAAGCTCTTTCTGATTTCTGATTCTTTCCCTTCTTTTTCCACAGCAAACCAGTAATATCAGTGCAACTTTGGTTCTGGCCCGGCCCATTAAAGGACCGAAGACCATCGTTCTAGATCTAGAGATGGTTACGGTTAACAACGTCATCAACTTCCGAGGCAGTTCAATCATCCGCCTCACAATATTTGTCTCTGAACATCCATTCTGAGGCTTTACTCTGACCTCTCACCTCTTCATGGCCCCATACCTCTATCTTGGACTTCCTGTTACTGCACTACCCATCAGGCAGCTGCATTTCTTCATTTCGTTTGTTCTGTGGATCCGGACTCTCATGTGGTCATCACCCTCTCTGTCCGCTCTTTAGTGTGCTGGTGTTTGATATTTCATAATGCAGGTTTTTCATTAGGCTGCTTGGCTGTCATTGTCATCTGCAGTCACACGCATGTATCCCTACACAGAAGAATATTTATGTTGTGTTCTAGTTTGTTCTACATTACCCATTGTGCTTTTGCTTGCAAAAAAAAAAACTGCAGATCCTTAAGTGTCTTGTTTTGTTGTTGTTTTTTTGCTTTTGTTGTTTTTTTGTAAAGCTGGATCTGTTTTTCTACTTTTAGTGGCACCTGTGTCACATTTTCTCAAAGTGAATGTGAGTATTTTAGCACCCCTTTCATTTGTTCTCGACCTTTGGTGACCCCAAGCAGTAAGAGAGCTGCCAGGCTTGCACGTACTACAAAATCACATTTCTGAAAATGTTCTAAATATCTGACAGGAGTCTGCAGCGCACCTTCAGCACCCGTTTCCCCGGGAAGTCTAAAAGGTCTTTATTTTGGCTCAGAATTTCTTATTGCATATGTGCAGAATTTCCTCTGTGTAACTGTTTTTGTTTGACAGGTAAAGAGAGACTGGTCAATCAATAAATACAAATTTGATGACCTGAACTTTTGTTGGTTTGTGTTTACTATTAGCAGATTTAGATTTATTCATAAAAAGTTTTGGCATTTGATCAAATTTGACAATTATTATAATAAGGACCTGCATTTTGATGTAGCACTACATATTAGTTATCACAAGAGGTCAGTAACAACGAGGTTTTGAATGTGTCAAGATTTGAAGAATCAGTATACATAATATGCGTGACTGTGTGGGAGTGTTAGCTTTCGTTTGTGCCACAGTGATCAAAGAGACAGTGTGGTGTTTTTCCTGAGCGGTGTTATTAGGAACCGCCGGACACTAGGACCCAGCCGCAGGCGAAGTTTTGCCGTTCACTGGATGCTTCAGAAGCACCTGCAGCACCCAGAACTCAGAGGTTTCATCTCCTCGCGGACAGCAGCACAAGTAGGCTACGTACAACCTTATACACAAACATGATATTCTTTGTTAAATCTTGATTGTAAAAAAAAAAATTTTTTTAATATATGTTCAGGCTTTGTATGTATTTCTGCAGCTTTGGGCTACTGCGAGCACTTTTATTCTTTTTTTGTCTGTTGTTAGTGCCTTAATCATTCATCAATTGCCTCAATCATAATTTTTTGGATTGTTATGTTTTTGTAACGTTATCCCAAAAACAAAATACCACGAAAAATCATTATTACATGAATAAAACGTTGATAATCTAATGAAATCAATTATTCAGGGGCATCGTGTGAAAAATCTTCAGCTCATATTTTCAGTCATTTTGAATGTGTCGTTTATAGTTGTTGTGTTATTTCCACTACAGCAACCAATGTTTCCATTTATTCTCTCTCAAAAATAGATTTCCACCACAAAATTCTACTACACACAAAACATAAGTTGACGTGATGAAATTGACATTGTTTTGGAAATGTTTAGTGACAAGAAATGATAGATTTCTGTCCAACGTTGTACAGTTTCTTGTAAATTCATATAAGTATCTTTTTACGTGATTAGTTTGTGATTTTTGTGCAGATCCTCAATATGACGGAATATATTAAAAACTGCTGCAGGACATTTATGTCCAAGAAACATGAACCAGAGATTCAGAGTAAGTCTCTCTCCCCATACCTCCTCATGAGTGCAGTTTTCGTTTGCAAGTACAGAATATACTGTATATAAATCTAACTACATATATGAGTTATGAAAGGTGTATTTGTATACAATTAAATGTTTTATAGTGATTAAGGTTCGACCTCCTGGTAAATTAACTGCTGAGTCTAATGTGAAGAAGAATGTTGGAGTATCAGAGGATTATCTGTTGTCTAAATTGCCTCCGGACGGCCGGGACGTTCCATTCATCATCCCAACCTTCAAACCCTCCTACATCCAGCCAAGAGGAGCACAGTACTCTGGCTACAACATTGGGCAACAGAGTAAGTAGTATGACTTAGTTATTTATTTAGTCAGTTTATTTTAATTAACTAATTATATTTTTTATTTTATTAAATTATATTTCATTTTAAAGTAGGCCTACATATTTAAGTAGAAATTTGAATGATTTTAGGTGCCACAAGGACCACTTTTGTAGAAAGGAAGGCAGAGCTCGCAGGAGGCGGTCAAGTGATGTATGACCCTGATTTGACATTAAACAGCAGTCATATGCTCAGCTACGTGTCACCAGGTTCACTGAGACGCCCCACTCTGAAAAACAAACCCAACAACAGTCCTGGCACAGGTGAGATACTTTAAGATCTGTCTAAAACCCCAAGCCTGTTAATTACTTGTATGTGTTGTATGTGTTGTTTAAAGAGTGCAATTTCACTTCCTCATAGCATCACACAGCAGCACGTAACTTCTCAGCATGTAACCTCAAATATTTGCATTCCTACCCACCTGTGCGTAATCCTGTTTTATTCCTGCTCCTAAATCCCCAATTGTTCATGGCAGATTTGCTCTAAATGTCCCAGATCATATTGTTGAGAGGCCATATTCAGATCATTCTAATGCTTTACTGTGGCTGAACGCTCATTTGTAAATATCAAACTGAGGAACACATTTTAAATGGAATCACTTTTGTTGCATAATCTGATGTACTGAATCAACCGCAAAAGTGAAAGTATTTAAAACTCTTTCTAAGAGGAAAATGAATTAAATGATTTGTGTCTGTTTGTTTAACAGGTTTGGAACACAGTGGCAAACAGAGACTCAGTCTCTCCATGTATGATTTGTCAAACCCTCAGAGCCACGTACAGGTGAGTTCACACACACACACACACACACACACACGTCACATGATCCTTCAGAAATCATTCTAAAATGCTGTTTGGTGCTCAAGAGACTTTTTTTATTATTATCAATGTTGAAAATGATTGTGTTGCTTAATGTAGTTATGCAAACATGATAAAAATTTTTTCACAATTTTTTATATATTTCTTTGTATTAATTTATTTTTAAAAATCCTAACAATTGGCAAACTTTTAAAGGGTAGTGTATATTATAGAGGTATATAATAATTAGTAAACATTATTATGACTTTTATTTATAATGATTTATATAAACACAATACTAGTTAGTCTGGATATCAAATTTCAACTTTAAGGCAAGATCCATTAACTGCTAAGTTTTATTCAAAAACGTTTTGTTGCATTTGTTACTGGAATATTTAGCTCAATGTTTATCTTAGTTAATAACTTAATAATAAACTTCCAATGCACGGAAGTAATATGATTACTAAGGTTAATAATTATTAATAACTTTAGTAATCATACTACTTCCATGCATTGTTAGTATCCCAGAAATCATTATTACCATGGGATCTCTATTTCTATTTCTTTCTTTTTTTAAGTCAAAATGTATTTATGTTTTTTTATCAATCAGATCAGATTAAATTCCTAATTGAAGTGTGGTGTATACATACTACAATGCTATTTAATGATTAGCAGTGCTGTTGTTTAGTAACATTTATTCCTCTCTTGTTCCTCCAAGCGTTATGATTCTGTATCCAGTGTCCAGAGCAGCACATCGTCCATTCAGGATTCCTTTGGGAGTAGCCGTAGTCTAGGTAACCATTCATGACGGAACACTGAAGTCGTAACCATTGACAAGCGCATTCCAAAAGAACCCTCAAAACTCCCTTCCAGTAGAACTCTCTGGAAAGGGTTCCGCTCCACTATCGGCTGGAATTTCCACTACAGTTTCATTTGTTTGATTTTGCTTTTGTTTTTTTCAGGGTCTTTTTGGACCCTTTATTTCCCAACAATCTTACCCCCTCTCTCCTCACCGTGTACACACATAAACACAGACTGTCAAGCAAACTCACACACACACACACACACAGGACAGACTCAGATGACTGCAGATTGTGAAATCGTAAAGGGCAGACACAGTAATTACTTCCAAATGTTTTCCCTGAAGTCCTCAGATAACTTTCAGAATGCAGGTCTGTGGATCTTTACACACATAACACAAATAATAAACTCAACTATATATTGCATTTCTGTCTACCATTCTACTTTTTTTATTTAATTGAAAGTGTATTACATTAACACTGAGCGGAAAGTTTTTGAAACTAAATTTTTTATTTAGTTTGTCCCTCTTTTTCTTGATTAACAACAGGATTTATGAATGTTAAACAGAATATTATTTATAAAAAAAATTGTATGTGTTTTTGCATGGGTGTGTGTGTGTGCGTGCATAGAGTCCATCACGCTGTCTGGTGATGAGCGGGATTTTGAGCCGGGAAAAGTGTGTGTGCACCTGAAGTATGAAGAGGCAGTGGAGCAGGTGTGGATCACCTTAGTGAAGGTATGATTTCATCCAGGAGAGGCTTTGCTAGTCTACAACAGGCCATTGTGTCCCATCTAGAATCCAGCTGAATGGAGCCTCTGTGCTGATCTGAGAGACCTTTAACAAGTGATCACATTTCCAACCAGCTATTTTTAATCTCTTTTTTCAAATAATTGAAAAATAACTCATTGTGTACATCTGTCGGTCTTTGCTTCTTTATTTTACACATAATATATAGCATATATAATATATTAATGCTCATTTATTTGCGTGATTTACTATATGTTTGGAAGTTACCAAATGGGGTTGTATCTTAGAGTGTGAGTTGTTTATAATATTAACACACTGCTTGATCTCTTATATCATCTTATTTGTTTTGTTTTATTTCTGTCAATTATTTTCTAATGGTAACAAGGCCCTGCCTCCTTTCCTTCTCTGAGAAATGCCCTTTGTTGACATACAGTAGTTTTAGTGGTTGTAAAAGCTCATAAACTGTGCATGTTGCTGTCGTCCTTTCTCACCGTTTCTCATTTATTCTCATTTTGGTACTCCCTCTCTTTTAGTGTATGGACTTGAGTGTGTATAGTGATGCAGTGGAGGTGCAGAAGATTGGGGTTAAAGGAGTCTTCACCATGACCAAGCCAGTGCGATTTAAGAGCACCATCAAGGAAGCATCAGCAGTAAGTGAAATCAGCCGTCATAAAACATACAACAGCCAAGATTCAATTCAAGCTTCAGCATTGGTGATATCAAGGGGTTAAAATGATTAGCATTATTCCCTTGCTAGATGCCTGATTTTCAAAAAAAAAATCCATCTGCTTCTAAAAGGTACCTTTCTGCTTTGGCAGCCATTCAAAACAACCATGTACTCTAATTAAATAAAATATTTTGCAAGCAACATACACTAGATTTTTAAAGAAATTGTTTTATTCAGAAAGGATGCTGATACATTTATAAAAAGTAGCAGTAAAGAAATTTGTTATAAAAGATTTTAGTTTCACATGAATGTTTTACATTTTTTATCATCATAGTATCCTGAAAAAATGTATCATAGTTTGCACTGTTTTCAACATTTAAACATAATAATAAGAAATGTTAAAATACCCAAATCGGTCAATTAGGATGATTTCCAAATGATCATGTGACACAGAATTTTTTTATATATATAAAACTGGCAGCTCCGTCATCATTTAAATGAATTGTGGTGAATTATTCAGCCCTCCCTTCAGTCCCTCCTGTGTTTCTTGAATAATGACCATTCCAGCTGGACTGAAAAGTCCCACACAACCAAAGCTGCATAAAAAAAACATACTTCCTCAGAAAAGCAAAAACACATGTAGAGCTTGTAGTATTGTTTTGTTGCGGTTTTAGTTTGTAGCTAATTATCCCTCTCAGTATATCGTCTCGCTTTCAGGACACTGTCTTCATGGAGACATTCGTGTTCACTCTTAACTTAGAGCAGATACGCAGATCTGCACTGGTGCTGCGCTTGCAGGCTCACACACCACGTAAGCGTACACTGGGAGAGTGTGTATTATCTCTGCGAACACTTGGACCGGAGGAAACAAAGCACTGGCTGGAGTTCAAGCCTCCCTCTAAAACACACGTGAGTCTTCACCTGCTGTATCTCTTTGTGACTGCATATCTAATCCCAAATGTCTTTCCCTTTTACAGATCCCTCCTAATTTGATAGTTAGGTTCTTTGAAAAAAACTTCCACTTGCAATTTCCCACAGTGCTGCACTCACCCACTGGACCACACATTTTACTTGCATCACAAATTACACAGCTGCACTAGTTCTGCTGAGGTCTCTCCTGTGATATTTAGGTCACTGGGGCTGAAACAGACAGTGAGAGGAAGAAATCAATGTCCTGGAACCAGACATTTCAATACTGCTAAAAGCACTTCTTGACCCTTAAAATACTGATCTGTCTAAAGCTTATGGAAATAAAATGTTACAAAAGATTTCAATTGTTAATTTGTGATTAAGTAATGTTAATGTTAATTAATGTTGTTTACATTTCTATTGATTAAAGAATACTGTAAAATGTTTCGTAGTTTCCACTAAAAAAATTAAGGACGTCTGTTTTCAACATTGATAATAAGAAATGTTTCTTGAACACCATGTGACATGAAGACTGGAGTAATGACTGCTGAAAATTCAGCTTTACCATTAAAATATATTAAAATAAAATGCAGTTATGTTAAATCCTACAAATATTTTAGAATTGTACTGTTTTTACAGTATTTCAAATATATGCAGCCTTAAGTGAGTGTAAAAGGCTCAAAAACAAAAAAATCTTACCAACCCCGATTTGGACAGTAGTCTGGTCACATACACTTACATGTTATTTATAGTTCACATTTATATGCATGAAATTGTATAAATTGATCATTAGTAACATCTAAATACATATACATAATGTATATAAAATTTCTGATATTTATTTCTGCAAGATGAGAAATGTTACTGTGTCCCTTTATCATCTTTATACATAATTTCTCTGTAAATAGGTCATCAAAACATTGTTTGGCCTACTGAATGCTGCCACACACACATACAGGTATCAGATATGGCACTATTTGCTGATTTGGCCAACTTTTTGTGAACATTTGTAAATGGATGGTTCAATGCGTTTTGCATGTGTGTGCATGTGACTGAAACCAAACACTTGACAGGGAAAATAGCTTTTTTGAAAAGAAAGTCTTTTCAATAATGAGGTGTTTGAAATTGACAGAACTGTGTTCCAGAATGAAAATCTGGTCTAGAGGAAGTTTTTTTTTCATGAATAATGGCTGTGTGTGGTTGTTACTGGGTCAGAAATTGTTCTGGGTTTCAACTATGAATCAGTGAATCAGTCACAGCAGGTAGTCTTCCATAACACATACACACACATGCATCATAACACCTAACCCTATTGTGGATTATTTTGTTGTCTGCCTGTGTTTCTGTAGGTGTGTCATGCTGAGATTCAGCTGGCCTTGTGCTTCCAGCCAGTGAACAGTCGAATGCAACTCCAGATCCTTAGGGTGCAAAACCTTCCATCTTCTTCCTCACCACTTACACAGAGTGAGTGCACACTCTCAATAACATAACTTTACATCCTAGTCCATTTGAAATATATACGGTATATGTTGTTCTCCTGAAAATCCTCCTATTTCTTATTTCCCTCCTTAGTTTATTTTTGTGGAAGAGTGAATATGACAAATATGACAATGTTGATAAAAAGAACTTTGCAAATGATTGTTCTCTTTAGATTTCTTTGTGAAGGTTGAGTTGTTGAGTGAGGCTAGGGTCTTACTGAAGAGGAAGACGAAGGTGAGGAAGTCATCAGGGGGGCAGATCCAATGGGGTGAAGTGCTTCACTTGCCCATCACCAGCCAGGAGCAGAATCTGCAGCTGGCAGTAAAACTCTACAGCCGTGGCTCTGTTCGGAGAAAACACCTGCTTGGACAGGTCAGTTTGGAGCAAAATACATACAGTACTATAACTCACACCATTTAGTATGGAACAGGTTCCAAGTCATTTATTTGATAAAAAAAAAAACAGCAATATTGTGAAATATTAAAAAAATATTTTTTATTGTAATATACTTATGGCAAAGCTGAATTGTCAGTAGCCAGGATCCTTCAGAAATCATTCTTTAATATGATGATTTGGTGTTCAATAAACATTTAATATTATTATTATGTTGAAAACTTTTTTTTTTGTAGAAAACATGAGTCTTTGATGAACAGAAAGTTCAAAAGAGCAGAATTTATTTGAAATATAATTTTAAAATCATTATACATCACATTACTGTCACTTTTGACTGATTTAATGCATCCTTGTTATATAAAAGTTTTCATTTCATTCATAAATCTTACTATCCTCTAAGTTTCAGTCTTAATATGTATTCCTTCATTTCCAGGTCCTCTTGGGTTTTGACAACAGTTCTCCTGAGGCAGTGGAACAATGGAGAGATTCCATGGCTAATCCTGAAAAAGTGGTGACGTCTTGGCACAGACTTAGTCGACTCTAAAGTGAGAGGATGAAGAAAAGAGCTTTTTTAGCCAGGTGGATTTAAAAAAAACTTTCAAAAAGATTTTGGATAATTAAGTATTGTATGGTTATTTCAATTATAGTTACTGTAGGGTAAAAAAGTGCTTGTATAAAACTCTCTTGTAGAAATGACTCACTAAATTGATTTCAGGTCCAACTGAGTCACACACCCTCTGCAGATCCTAGTGTAGCTAATCGTGTATTCTGCTTGTTGTAGATTTAACGTTCTATGTTCTTCATTGGTGTAACTTTGAAAATACGCAACGGTCTAAAGCATAGCACAGGAACAGGATACGTAGACATTATGTGCAATAAAATGTATTATCCAGAGCTCTACAACTCCCAGTTTAGTAGCATGGCCAAATAAAGAGCAGACAGTCAGCTATTTAGCTTATTTTACAGAATTTGTAAATTAAGTATTACATTCAGTATTTTTCTCTATCATCTCCATACAATTTCAGTGCTGCTGAGTTGATGTGAATCTGTTCTCAGAAGAACAATATATTTGCATTTTCTGAGCAATGATGAAGATTGTTGCACTTTTGCTTGCTTTTGGAAGAAGATAAACCTGTTTTTAAGTACAGTAAAAACTGTTGGTATTGGGGTGAACACTATCTAAAAAAAGCTTTTATTTTTAGAAGGGTTTGGGTTACATTCCTCTTCATGGAATTCAATCCTTCAAATTGTCCCCTATTTCCTTTCACAAATACAAGAAAAAGGGAAAGGCCACTAGAAAGTGCAACAAAGAGACTTTTGTTGTCACATTTCACTTCTCTACATCCTTTGTGCGAGATTCGAGGTGACCTAACTTTCTAGGCCTTATTTCTTTTTGCACAGGTCACAGTAGTTTCTAAAAGTGTTCTTTGTATTCATGTTTAAGTACACTTTAATAGTAATGCTGTAGTTCAGGACATTATATATATTTATAAAACTGACATTTTGTTCATATTGACTGTATTGTGTATCCATACAAAAAAAGATCGTTTGGCATCCTGATGTTATAGAAATAAAAAAGATAACATTGCTTGTAAAAGAATCCATTGTGTTAAATTTTAATGGGATTTTGTGTAAGTGTATGTTCATAAAAGACACTTGCATTTACGTTTTATATGATTTGACAACTGTACTACGGCTTAATAACAGTATATAGTGATTTATTACCACCATTCTCCAACACTGTAAACAGACAAAGGATGTTTGTGTGGGTCTGAATGTTTGTGCTCCTTAACCCCTCTGATTGTGCTGCTTTTTAAAAGGCTTACATCCGGGTGTGATTTTTAATTTACGTCAGAACTTTTGGGATCGCTGTTTGAACAGTGTTAATGGTTATTTCTGATGACACAACCCCAGCTGCAGCAAATCCCAGTAAACCAGTTGATCTTTGTGTGTGAAAGTATTTGTGTCGTATCCATAGCCACCATACAATCAAATACTAAAAATGGTCATATAAAGGACGATTTATTTTTTACTTATTTACTTGTTTAACCAGGAAGGTCATATATAAATAAAATTAGCAGTCAAGTGTGAAAAAAATAAAAAATAAATAAAAAATATATTAGAAAAAAGTATATGTGATAAAATTACCTAAATAGGGCATAAATGTTTTTCAGTCTCTCTCTCTCTCTCACACACACACACACACACACACACACACACACACACAAAACAACTGTAACCAGGGGGCTGTGTATCTTTGTCTGTCCTGTGTGTTTCAATTAAAAGTGGATCAGCAGGTCCGGGATTTTAGCTTTGTGTCCAGGATCTGCAATACTCACAAACTTGTTCAAACTGGGAATTTGCATCATCTCACCAACTACACGTTCTCCAACCTAAAGTTTTCACGTTTTACACGCTATATGTAGGCTACTTTTACAAGGACAGATATCAATAAGGGGATTTTTTTTGTTTATATTATGGACTGGTATAGTTTTACCCTAAATAACAAAAAACAGAAGCGGTGCAAAATTTCCCAGAAGTTTTCAGTTTTGAGCATAGACCAGGGTTGGCGAACGTCGGTCCTGGAGAGCCGCAGCCCTGCAGAGTTTGGCTTCAACTCTAATCAAACAGACCTGAACAAGCTATTCAAGGTCTGAAGGGTTATTAGACAGCTACAGACAGGTGATTTTCAGTACTTCCCGAATACTCAATTTCTGCGCTAGAGCACCATCTAGTGCACTGCAGAAGTGAATGAACAGTAAAAGTTATTTTTTTGGTAACTGCGGTTTGGCCATGTTCCCGTATATTCACGCCGTTCATGTAGGAACACGGGTGCTAATTTCTGGACATATGATCCACAGATTGTGCAAGGATGTCTCGGCACATCTATTCGTGTCTGTTAGCAAATTCCAGTTTTATTTTCAAATGTGTGTGAATTTAGAATTTTAGAATATTTTCCTAGCTTGTTTACAGTGACGATATCATTTAGAATTCAGTAATATTCTGAAGAAACATTAATACAAAATACTGACAGTTAAGGAACAAAAGAAAGGAAAAACAACTGACCAGTTCCTCTGTATATGTACACTATTTACAGTTCACAACATTTATAACAAATCTGAATTAAATCTAAACATGGGACATAAATATTTAATATATATGGTTATAATGTAACCAATTGTTTGCCTACTGTGAGATGTTGTACTGTTACGGTTTATTAAGGTAAAGCTTACAGTTTTTACTAAGGAAATACAATTTGTTGGCCTACGTGAGTTTTAAAATGTTATTTTCATGGATAAGCTGAACTGCCATAGCAACAAACATCCGGTCACTGAATAGCTGAATCTCACATGAACCAGTTCAATGACTCAGTCTGACTGCGTCTTGGTGACTCATGATAGCTAGCCCCCTACAGGAAAGTCCCAATGGAGAGTTCTGTTTATTGTAATATTTAATAGACTCAAATTAATTTAATTATATATTTGCCTAAATCAAATTTACCAATACTAAATCATTTAGTTTTTTTATTTTACATTTTTTTTTATTTTCCCCATCAAACTCACGCCCAGACAGTTTTCTTGCTCAGCGTTAATTGTGTAGCCTATCTAAAAGCCGGGGGCGCTAATAGGAGGTGCCCGCAATGACGCACATTCTGAGGAATTCCACAGCTATAAAACACCTGATGAAGCGCTTACCTGCTTATTGAGACTACAGTTAGACATGGGCACTGAGTCCGAAAATAACGGCGTCCTTAAAGAGGGCTTTCTGGTGAAAAGGGTAAGATACTTTTTAACTTTTCTTTTATCTATAGGCCTACCCACACTGGCAAATTCATTTCTAATTCTTATTGGTTTATTATCAAATGATGTTAATTTTTAGGGTCATGTGGTTCAAAACTGGAAAGTTCGTTGGTTTGCACTTAAATCGGACAGACTTCTGTATTATAAATATGAGGGCGGCAAACGGGATTCCTGCCATCGAGGGACGATACTGTTGAGTGATTGCAAAATCACATGTCCTTACCTGGAGTACGAGAACAGACCGGTAAATGGTGTTTTATGCTATATATTTGAGTAACCACAAAACTACATGACAAGATACAATATAGTGCCGTTTTTAAAATCTGCTGTAAATGAATTAATACAAAATAACTGCATATTTCAATATAATCCAAGGTCAGTTGGTTATTTCCACTGTCTACAAACAGATAGTAGGCTATTGAGAAGTGGCTTATCGGTGGTTTAGTTAAACCAACACTGGGAGTGTCTAGTATGTGCTTGAAATGTTCACAGCCTCTGGTTATGCTTGAATTAACCTTTCATTATTTTGTTTTGCAATGTCCACATGCACTAACATGTCAGAAGCAAACTATAACTTCTTAGTTTTATATTCCACGTTGTGTAACAGCTGTAATCAACACATAGTGATGGGGTTTTCTGTGGCATGCTGTTTGTGCCAGTTTCATTTATTCATTTTTTCTTACAAAAGTCAGTGCTGAGCTTATCGTCAACCAACTAAAATGTTTCTTTAGCTTTATGACTGAAGAACTATTCTGTCTTAGTTACCACATTTTACATCCTGCAGTTGGTGATGAAGCTGCAGACCAGCACTTCAGAGGAGCATTTTCTGGAGGCTTGCACAAGAGAGGAACGTGACGAATGGGCTACAGCGATTAGTGCAGTGGTACAGAACCTCAACCCACATGATGCACAGACCACCTCCGCTTCACAAGTGAAAGGATCCACATCACTCCAGCTTCACAATGTCAACCTCAGGTAGCGATGTATGTAGTTTGTCAGTATATGTGAAAATGTGTTTGGACGTCATATCTAAATGTGTGTCTGTATATCAGTCAGGTGGTGGACTCCATGTATGATGTGCACACTGGTGTCCGGCTGTGCAGTCATGTTGAGCAGGGCAGCTCTTACACCAACTGTTTCTCAGGTCAGATACTCAAAAACACTGATCTCACACAATAAAGCATGAATATGCATTATTAAAGACATTACATTTTCTCCTGATGATCTTAATTTTTATAAAATACTGTTCAAATGTTTAGGAATGTTAAGATTTTAAAATGTTTTTGAAAGAAGTCTCTTGTGCTTAACAGAAAAACAGCAATATTATTTTACCATTTACCGTTAAATATTTCAACCATTTAAATTGACATTTAATGTTTATTAATGTTCATTGCTAGGAACCTCATTTGGACAGCTTTAAAGGCGATTTTCTCAGTATTTTAATTTTTTTGCACCCTCCGATTCCAGATTTTCAAATAGTTGTATCTCAGCCAAATATTGTCCAATACTAACAAACCATAAAAAATGTACACTTAAGACTGGTCCAGGGTCAAATAACTTGATTTGATAGTTTTGTGTAAACTGGGTACTTTTCAGAAATCTTTGTTGAATAGTTCTAAAGAACAGTATTTATTTGAAATATATATATTTTTTACAATCTAAGTCACTTCCTAGCCCCAGACTTTTTTGTGTGTATGATGTTCAACTGTATAACATGATTCCTTACCTTTTAGACACAATATCACTAGTTTGTCTGTTTTTTCTTCTTCCAATGAGTTGCTTGTTTTTTCTTATTTGATTTAGTGTATTTGCACCAGTGAATGATTGACTCATAAATAGTGACTTGTTGCCACCTACAGCATACTGACTGGCAGCCTGTCTGGAACTTGTGAACACAGACAATAGAATTATTTTTGTTTGTATATGTGTAGGCTCAACAGTGGTGGACTGGCTTGTGTTTAATAAGCTGGCTCTGACCCGTGTGGAGGCAGTAACATTAGCCTCTGCACTGCTGGATGAGGCCTCCCTGCGACCCATTGGGATCAGGAGCGCAGACGCTCTCCGTAACGCAGCTCTAGGAGAACAGTTCCTCGATGACTCCACTGCACTCTACTGCTTTGTAAGTTTCAAATCTCTTTCTTCTTGTTTTATTCTCTATTCAGTGCTTTTGTAATTATTTATACTAAATACAAGATGTCCTTAACCAAATGGATATGATTTCACAAACAGTCCCAAAGCTTCCAGAAGCGAGGCAGTGTAAGAACAGAGAAGTCTCGGTCTGCTGTGGAACTCAGTGGAAAAGTGGTGAAGAGAGGTTACCTGCTCAAACAGGTGAGCACTCCACTATAATTAGATGTTTTGAGCTGAAAAGTGCTTTTCTGTGATGCCAACAGTCTTTTTTTCTGTGTGCCAGGGGCACAAGGTGAAGAACTGGAAGGTGAGATTGTTTGTTCTGAGAGCGGAGCCTGGTTTTCTGCACTATTATGACCCCAGCAAGGTGAGAGCACTGACCTGCAATTCACAGACTGTATAAGTACATTTTATGCTAGAGTCTAAAATCTGTTTATTTTTGTGCTGACTTTCTAAGGATGAAATTACTCCGGTTGGCAGTATATCTCTGCGTGGCTGTCTGGTGTCTGCTCTGGATGATAACGGCATACCGTCAGGTGAGTGAGTCAGACTTACAACTCTTCTTTGGAAGTGTCTGAAGTCTGATGACTACCTGTTTCACAATGTATATTTACAAAGCAATTCCAGATGTGAATCAAAATTAAGTAAAGACTTTGTCACAGACCGCAAACACTGAACAGTGAAGCAGTGATTTGGATCTTGTTGTCAAGGTAGCAGTAATATTTACAGGTAAACACTGTGAACTAATGGTGAACTAAAGTGCTATTGGTCACTTTCCTGTAATCTTCAGGTGTTAAAGGTAAAGTCCAGGGGAACCTCTTTAAAATCATCACTCAGACGGATACACACTATTACATTCAGGCACCAGCACACGAAGAGAGGATAAACTGGATCCAAGCTATTAGACAACTGAGTTAATTAGGTCATTGTTGTTCTTGTTAATTTGATTGTTTTTGCTAAATGTATATTTGTCTGTCTGTCACACATCTATTTAGAAATATTGTGCTGTTTTAATAGTTGTAAATGTGGTATTTTTGTATGTGCAAAGAAAATGGATATACAGTGTTATAAAGCTAGTAACAAATAAAAAATATTAAAATAAAGAAGTCATAATAAAATAGGTAATACACATGAGGCCAGCATGAGGCTTCATTCAGCATATAGAATATTTCCATATAAAATTTTGATTTCCTCAAAGAACAAAGTTTTAATGTCCCTGATAAATCTGTAGCTAATGTTTGATATAATATACAGGTGGTAAAGTTTTTACATTCAGTGAATGTCCTTTGAAAGCATAAAGTATGGTCATTGTGAAATGTATTTTGTAAAATAAAAGTTATATTTGTGTAATTGTCATCTGCAATCATATCTTTGATGTGAAAACCTGCCAGTTTTGTTATGGACCATTAGCATGTTTTTACCTGCCTTGTGTTTTGTCAGTTAACAGAACTGACTTCATGTCTTCCACAGATCTATTGGTTTGTTGCTATGGTTTAAAATCACACAGTGCCTCTCTCTCACTTTCAAACATTCCCAAATACTCACTTTGACACACACACACACACACATTAAATAATGTAAATGATAAGATCTTCTTAAAAATTATTTTAGAAAAGTTTACTGTTTACAGTACATATTGCAATTATTAGATGTTTAAAGACATTTAAGTAAACCTTTTAATACATGCTTCATTTGCAGCTTTAAGTGAGTCAATTCACAGCACCAAGTACAGGCTTCAGATGGACTTTGAGTCCTTTTTCTTCAAACCAATACAATCGCAGGGAATTGCATTTTAAAGTGAACATTCAGG
Source organism: Carassius carassius (assembly GCF_963082965.1). Lineage (NCBI taxonomy): Eukaryota > Metazoa > Chordata > Actinopteri > Cypriniformes > Cyprinidae > Carassius > Carassius carassius. The sequence continues at coordinate 10,466,398 of NC_081768.1, forward strand.
TGTCCGTTATGAATCCTTAGGTTCCTAATACCATCAAACCTGTTCTGCAGCACATTCAAATGAACAAAGGATAAACACAAATGTTTATCTTATGATTCTGAGTTATTCTGTTGTGTAGGAATGATTTAACAAATGTTTTAGACAGGCAAACAAATAACATTCCTGTATTTCAAACTGTAGAGGATGTCGCTATCAACATCAAGATTATGGGTTTGATTAAGTGAATGCAAGAACTTATTACCTTGTATACCTTGAATGCAATGTAATTTGCCTTGGATAAAAGGATCTGCCAAATGTGTAAATGCAAGTGAATTTGAACTACAACAATTACTGCTACAAAAACACCCAAAATTCTCTACTGTATAAGTGCATCTCATGGAACCAATGAAGGCACTTTTGCTTCTGTATCAAAGAGCCAAAGAAACTAAATATCGAATCAAAAGCAAAAAAATAAAAAAGGCAGTACATTATGTATTATAAAAATGCAACGAAAGAAATCTTCTATCTGAGCTAGTTTGTGGAAAATAACTCTTATTTCAAATGTGTATGTTATCTGGATTGATTAAAGCTGGTTCAGATTATCCTTCAGAGATTTTCTACTATAAATGTGTCCAAACAAACGCAAAACCATTTTAAACTGACATTTGCCACGACAAACAAAAATCACTAGAGAAACTTTACAAAACAACCAATTAGTCTACTAAAACAAACACAGACCCAACCAAAATTAAGTTCTAAATGTTTTAAATGAACTGAGGGAGTTCTGGTACTTTAAGACAATTGTGTACAGTACGCTCAGGATTCTAAAACCTGAATAGTCTGTGTCATCATGGCAGACAATTCTTCACTTGCTCAAGCCACTTTGGTGAGTTGTAGATCTCCATGGACTCTAAGAGCAGTGAGAGATGCGAGCTGAGTTATTCTGTGAGTGAAACCACACAACGGCTGCCCATCCACCAGAATACGGAACTGCTGGTGCTCACACACAATCTCCATCTGAGAGAGACAGAAGATAGAAACAACATTATAGTGACAGAAAGGTGGGAGATTACCAAAGACTTAAAGGGTTAGTTCACCCAAATAGCAAAATTATGTCATTAATAACTCACCCTCATGTCGTTCCAAACCCGTAAGACCTCCATTTATTTTTGGAACACAGTTTAAGATATTTTAGATTTAGTCCGAGAGCTCTCAGTCCCTCCATTGAAGCTGTGTGAACGGTATACTGTCCATGTCCAGAAAGGTAAGAAAAACATCATCAAAGTAGTCCATGTGACATCAGAGGGTCAGTTAGAAATTTTTTGAAGCATCGAAAATACATTTTGGTCCAAAAATAGCAAAAACTACGACTTTCTTCAGCATTGTCTTCTCTTCCGTGTCTGTTGTGAGAGAGTTCAAAACACACAGCAGTTTGTGATATCCGGTTCACGAACGAATCATTCAGTTCACCAAATCGAACTGAATCGTTTTCGACACTCCCTCTGAGTTCAAACAAACCAATATCCCTGAGTAATTCATTTACTCAAACAGTACACTGACTGAACTGCTGTGAAGAGAGAACTGAAGATGAACACCGAGCCGAGCCAGATAATGAACAAACGATTGACTCAATCGTTCTCGAGTCAAGAACCGTTTCTGTCAGACGCATCCGATTCGAGAACCTAGGAGCTGATGATACTGCGCATGTGTGATTCAGTGTGAAGCAGACTGACACAGAGTGTCTGAACCGAACTGTTTCTTTTGGTGATTGATTCTGAATTGATTCTGTGCTAGTGTTATGAGCGTGGTAAATACCGGAACCGGATATCACAAACTGCTTTGTTTTGAACTCTCTCACAACAGACACGGAAGAGAAGACAATGCTGAAGAAAGTCGTAGTTTTTGCTATTTTTGGACCAAAATGTATTTTCGATGCTTCAAAAAATTCTTACTGACCCTCTGATGTCACATGGACTACTTTGATGATGTTTTTCTTACCTTTCTGGACATGGACAGTATACCGTACACACAGTTTCAATGGAGGGACTGAGAGCTCTCGGATTAAATCTAAAATATCGTAAACTGTGTTCCGAAGATAAACGGAGGTCTCACTGGTTTGGAATGACATGAGGGTGAGTTATTAATGACATAATTTTGCTATTTGGGTGAACTAACCCTTTAAGCTTTATTAGCTGTAATCACAACCTCCAAACACACTTTCTGACTGTTTACCTTAAAGGGCTCCCCTGGAGCAAAGGGGAAGAAAGACAGGGCAGTTTCTGAAGCGCCCCACTTTCCTGACAGACGAGCGTTACGAAGCACAGCCTTTTCTGAAAAAAGTTCACCTTCAACTCCAGGCCCACATCACTCTCGATTTCCTCATCCCCCTCTCCTTTAGACTGGCATACCAATAACACTACCATACTAAAGAGACAGAAATAGATTTGTAACATCAGTTTAAAAACAAGCATCATTTTAACAGACTGCATCAGTTCTGGAATCAGAGATGCTCCAGACCAAATCACATTATGAACCAGCAGTTTCTGGGTAAACCTTAGTTGCCAAATATGGCCAGAATTGTCCAATCTGTTTTTTTCCTACTTCTTTTTCCCCCCCCACAGATCAGGCTGGCTAATTCTTCATGGGAATTGACCTTTTTCCCACACTGTCAAAGATAAGATAAGAACAGCTGGAAAACCAAACGTATTGCACTGTAAAAAAAAATGTTCCTGAAATTAATGTTAAAATGTTAAAGTAAAAACCCATTAACATACAAAAAACCTTCAAGTTACCAGACAACACAATTTTACAGTATGTTTTCAGAAGTAAAAAGAATACATTTTCTTAATTTGCGGAGAAAATTTGTATTCCATGTCAAAATTCCCTACCCAAACAGCACACTTTTTTTTATTTTATTTTAAAAACTTAGTTACTTCATATTTTTGTTATACACTGTAAAAAAAAGTGTTAGATTTGTTGACACATTCATCTATACAGGTTGTTTCAGAGATGTAAATATTTTTTACTTAAACTAATTTAAAAGTTAGCACTTTTTTATGTATGTAGCTACATTATATAGTAACACACACTGATGGGTCACTCCTATCTAATAAACAAGTCTGACTTAGTCATTTGCATGAGTACAAATCTTAATGTCAAAGCATGTAGTAATATTCTAGTGAATTGTGTGCTTCTATTTTTTTTAGGAACAGTTTGGAAAGGACCCTTTTCTGTTCTAACATGACAATGCCTAAGACAAAAAATGATTGATTCTGTCACTGTAGAAGAACTTGACTGGTCTGCAGAAAGCAAAGTCCTAATCCCAGCTGAACACCTCTGGTGTGACTTTAAACGCAGACCTTGAGCCAAAAACTCATCACCAAACACCAATGACTTGGACATATGGGTACACTCATTTTAGACACTTCCAAACTGTTGCAACAGAGATGGAAATACAATTTTAAATACATGATTTATATTCTTTGTTGCCACAGTTTTGAAAGAATTTTGTGTCCCAATACTTTTGTCTATACAGTGTATGTATAAAGTAATAAACTACACTATATAAATATGTTTACATAAAAACAGATGTACTAATATTGTATACACAAACATAGATACACATACGTGGTATTGCAGTTAAATGGGTGTTTTCTTGCATTTAAAATGAGTATGTCTAGTGTTCTCTGTTGGCACCCATGTTTTCTATTGCTCCTGTGTGAACTGGAGACGTTAAAACAGTTTAATCCCCGATACAACTAGCTCATTGTGTTACTGCAGTGAAGGCGAGTCATTCAGGATGTGCGGATGTGACATTTGACAAATGAACGCAAGTGCTGGAGAAGACACAGACAGGTGTGTCTGATACGAACCTTTTGGGCTGCTTGTGAACAATACCCATCACTACCAGCTTCATGGTCGGCCGTAGACCCCCTTTGATCTCCCCAACATAGTCCTCCTCCTGCAGGAATAGTGCTCTACTGTCATTCAAATGTCTAATGCTATAGTCAGGCAAAATACGAATGATATTTATTAATGTAACATACTGATACTTAAAATTATTACGATATCTTAATTGTTGCTAGACATCATTTTCACAGTTTACATGTTATTGTAATATGCTAATTATATTTTAATATGTAAATTACCGAGTCGTATCCTTTATAAATGTAGAAGTCTCGAATATAGGCTAAATTACATATTTATCAGTCAAATATACAAGTAAGAACGTCACTGTGCCAGCACAATCAATCAATCTCATTGGCAGATAAACTCAGAAATCATCGTCATTATACTTACGTTTCGGATGTTCTCCTTATCTGTCATGCTTTCTTCTGTCGCGAAAGGCTTTAGTTCTTAGTCGTGCAAGTGTTGCGTTTCAAGCGCGAGGACAATAGCTGCCACGAACGGAATTGATCATCGCAGTGCGCGAGACCGTCGTCGAATCCGCGAACCCCGCCTCGCGCCACTGCGTTGCCATAGTAACCATCACAGGCAGTGAGTGATGATGACAAAAATACAGTAGTGACTCCGTCACATATCAAAGTGAATGTATGAATCTCTGCTCGTTATGATAACATATAGCCTACCAAGCCTCGTGATTCCAGAAATACTCTAGCTTACAAATTACGCAAAAACAGGTAAGTTTTGAATTCTTTATTCGAATAAGTTGAACGTTAATTAATCTTTATTCTTATACATTAAATGCTCAAATTATACCAAAATAAACCCTAATTCACTTGGGAATAAGATCATATAATGGTGGAATCACACACATCAACAACAAACTCAAGAGACATAAAAAGCTTAGTCCCAGACACTGCAATATGTTTTCACCCAGAGAGAGTTTCCAAGACTCATAACTCCAGATTACTGATCAGGTGTCTTAATGTCATTCTCGAGGTTTTTGAGCGTTTTTAATTCTGGCTGTCATTACAATTTACATTTCTCAGTTCACATTAAAATTATTTAATCTTGCCAAATATGGCTTTTGTGGCATCAATCCAAATAATCTGTATTAGAGTGCAGCAACAGAAACAAGAAAATATTTATGATTTAAGACCTTCAAGACGATATTTACAGACTGTTACGACATTCATTGTTTAAATTAAATAAAGTTACAAAATAAATTTATGAATGAAACATGCGCACTTTATATCTGCGTAAAGCCACGTCACTAACTATCAAAACATTTTCACAATAACTCCCAAAGATATTAGGTCACAACAATCATCGACCAAAAAAATAACTGCAGATATAATACTGCGGGAGAAATTGCCTTATTTGGACCTCTGGCAGACAAATATTGCACGAAAAATAACCTAATTGTCTTCCGCCAGGGGTCGCTTATTATAGTCGAGGAGAGAGGTGCAACGTTTGTATGCGTTTTTTTAAATTATTATATTGGTTACTTTTGAACATCATAAAATGTATTATGTAATTTGTCAATCCAAATGAGTAGTACCTACCTAGATTTAAACTGAAATCAACTAAAAGAATGTCAATAAAATGTTTTTTAAATCCTGTATCATAAACGACTGTGATTGGCTCATCTATCCAGCGCTGAGAAAAGTAACAGGTATCACTTGACTACATCAGCAATCTTAGAAAAGTTAATTCTTTTTTTAAATAATGAGCAGCAATTTAATTGTCACCAAAAATTAGTATTGCTATTTCATCAAAAGCCCAGCCCATTGTGATCAACAGTTTCAATGCATTTGCCATTCCTACCCCCTCTTTCCTTTCTATTGTTTTGACCCTTGAACTGACATCTCCTGGATCAGCTGATGGAGTCACATGACTCGGCTCTCTCATGGCCACACACAGCTGATGGCAAGCGCATTTGAACGCGCTCTTCTTTAGTCTGGGATATAAACGACAAACTCAAATCGTGAGTGCTAATTTAATCATTCATCTGTTCTTGTACGTAAGCGTAAAACGATGTAGGCTACTGACGTTTGACAGTGTAGTTAATTTGCTCTCTTCCAAACTATTTTAAGTGGGCAGTGTCTGTTGTTTTGCTGTCATCGTTTCGCTTTTAGGAGCTGTTACATAAACCAAAGTTTAAAACACACTAATTGCAATGTAAATACGTTATAGAAGTCGTTAACAGACTAAATCCAAGAAATGCTGACATCAATTCTGTAACTTTTTCTGCTTTAGGTTTTAACCGGTTCAGATCTTCTTACTTGAAGTCTGTACATTTTTGTTGGCTTTGGGTTTATTATTATTATTATTATATCTTATAATTGTTATTTTATTCAAAATAAATGCTTTACTGGACCTTTATAAAAATGTGTGCATATATTGTGAATTTAATTTGATCTCACTTATTAGATGGTTACAAAACCGCTCATGTTTTTTTTCTTTCAATTTCCATCCTCTCTTATCTAAATGTGGAATACTTCAAGGCACATGTGAGGTCAGTAATCTTTACGTGGACCCCAACAGACTGCTGAATCAAAGCGGACTATCTATCATGCATCCGTTTGGCCGTGAAGAAGAGACCTCCAGACGCGAGCTCTTCGGATTCTTCACGCGGTGTTTGACGCGCGGTGAGTGGGAGCTCGCGGCAGCCTGCGTGGGTCAGCTCGGCGATTCGAGCGGAGATGATCCTCATGGCCCACACAGTATCGTTAAAGCCATCGTTACCCACCCATACCCGCTCAGGTGAGTGACTCTGACAGGAATAAACTACAGGAATGCTCATTAAAGTCATAAATGACATGAACCAATGCTGAGAACAATAGTGTATTCAAATCCATTTTCCTCTTTCTGTGGATAGTGGTTACAATAGTTATAGTAGCTTTTGGTGGAAACTGTTGTTGTCATTATAAGAGGTACTTAACATTTCATTATGTTAAGGGTTCAAGAGGCTAAAGTTAAGATTTTTTAGGAAACGCATCTGTTTTTCTTTTGTTTATACCTAGATGGGAAACAGTGGGCAGCCCTCACAGACTGGCCTGGTATTGGCTTCAGGTTCTGGAAAAACATACTAAAATAAAGGTGTGCGTTTTCGCTGGATTAAATTTTTCATGTATGGTTCACGTCAGAAGCATTCATCACTGTTGTCGGTAACTCCTTTTCCTGATGCAGATTATGGTTACCTTTTCTGCAGGTGAGTGGGTCTGTGAAGAGAGAATTGGAGTTCATGTTGCTTCTAGAGGAACTTGGAGATGTGCCACTGTCTGTGCTTAAGGTATGACACATTTCAACTACTGTATGCTGATACCAAGTATGTAGCATATAAAGTAAGTTAGTGCTGACACTGTTGTAACAACTTTATGGTTTTTTATTGACAAACCTAAGATTATATCTTTTGCTTTGAACTCTGATAAGGTTCTACTCTATCGGTTGCTGTTGTGCACATGTGCACAGTTGAGCAAGACACTATAATAACATTTTATTTTTGCATTCTTTTTTTCCAGTCTGACAAATATTGCATCCCTTTTCCATGTTTAAAAATCCTAATGTAGCAATAGACACTTTTTAAATGACAGTGTTTCCAGAAGTCTAAAAAAGGTCCATTGTTATTAGTGAAAGTGATGTATGAAGTGCAGCTTACACAGAAGTCAATCTCAAACCAAGCAGTTTTTCTGTTGGCCCATTCAACCAAGATTTGCAAAACCTTTTGACTAAAAAAAAAAAAAAAAAAAAAATTCAAAATTTCATGGAATCCTTTTGAAATTATTTTGCCCTTGAAATATTGCAGGACAGTGATACATGTAACTGCACCTTAAGGCAAAATAGCTTGCATGCTTTGTGGAAATTTCTTTTACTTTTTTAAATTTCTTTTACTGAGATGTATATCATCTCTTTGATGGCCTCTGTAGACATGATGTGTGTGTCCTGAAAGATTTATACACTATAACTAAAAGTCATGTGTTTGTTTCAAATTAAATTCATTTTAAATTGTCCAAAATGTGCTCTAATAATGTTTTTTTTAAAACATTAATGTGGCTCCCCTTATAACAACATCTCTTCTCTGTAAACAATCACAGCAAGTAACAGCAATCCAACGATCCAATAAATTCTACAAAATCAAGTGTCATCTTAAATTATTTTCACATTTGATATATGTCGCAATAAAGAAGAAACAATGATCACAATTTGTGTTTCTTGCCGTCTTTACTTGGCTCTATGTCTTCAATAGGAGCTGCATGAAGCCTTTCTGTACTCTGAGGAAGTAAAGGGAAAGATTCCAGGTGTTTGCACCCCTCCACTGAGCGCTGCTGTTCTATCCTGCCTCCGTTCTCTTTTAACCCGCCAGCAGCCGCGGCTCTGCCACTCTCTCATCAGCTTCCTTCAGCACTCAGGCCACTCTAGAGACCACGCCTTACAGGACGTCTTCATCCAGCATCTCACCGAGCGAGTGAACGTGCCTGTGGAAGAGAGGAGCAAGAAATGGGTGGAAGAGGTGTGTTCAGCACTGGCCTTAGCACCATGGGGGCCAGATAGGTCAAATGCTCAGCTAGAGACTCTGTGGGAGGGTTTGTGGTCAGCTAGAGAAGGGCCCATGACAGAGGAGAGGATTCTGGGATGTCTGTTGAGGCCGCAGGGCCAGGCTCTGTTAACGTCGTACAGCTCCACAGCAGTCAGACTGCTCAAAGAGAAACTGCTGAGAGAGGCTCCACATACACAGGGTGAGTCAATTAAATTGACTGTGATCATACACACAACCAGGTTCAGATTCGCATTTTGTTTCTGTAATAATCTGTCATTTTTTTCTATGAATCTTGAAGCCAGATACTGAAATTGAAACTATAGTAATAGATTTGTCTGATTTGTTAATGATTACTGTGTAATATATTTTTTGGAAATCGCAATAAACTTTGAGTAGAAGAAAAGTTCAGAAGAACAGCATTTATTTGGAATCATTTTTTTTTGTGAAATTATAAATGTCTAATTGGTATTGTTTCTGGAAACTAAAACTAGATCAGCTGTATGTCAACTGTAATTTAAAGTCTTAAAAGGCAAGTCTGGGCCACCATAAATAGTGGTATTGATTCCAATGTTCCAGTGTTGTGTTTTAAGGAAATGAATGAGGTTGTTACTGGTGTGTGTGTGTGTGTGTGTGTGTGTGTGCGTGCCACCTCCTCTACTTTAACTTTTCACACTTCTGCTCATGTGGTTGTAGTTCCCTCCCAAAGCATGTTCAGTTGTCACACCATTTGCATGTGATGTATTTTGTTTTATTTTGTATTATTATTTTTTAATAGACATCATTGTGTTGTTGATTGTCAAAAACTCATCCCTTATTTCCTTCTAGTGGACTTACCTGATCTGGAAAGGGTCATGCTTGGCTTGTGCTGTCATGGTGACAAGCGTTTGGTGTGGAAAGCCATTTACTTTGAGTGTTTGAGCACTGGAAAGCACTTTCTGGAGCAGGTCTTGGTAGGTGCACACACTCAGGCAAACAGAAGCCTAGAAATAAGTGAATGTGTAAAATAGAATTTGTCAGTATTTTTCTGCACTGTTTCAAAGTTAGTCAGTGAGACTTATCAAGTTAATAAAGTTTCATTCATTTGAAAACATTATTTATATAATAGTATAGATGAAAGCAACACATTTTTTCCTGTTTTAGAATTGCAGTGATATATTCTTGTTGTTTGCAGCTTACTGGTTTAGATCTTATAAAGCGGGAGGAGTTTGCCAAACTGGAAACACTATTGCAGGCTGAGTTTCAGCCTTTGTCCCGCCTCTTGCTGTTATTGGGCTGGATGCATTGTCAAAGCCTGGATTCTGCCAAAACCCTTTTAAGAGTCCTACATAACCAACAGGTCAGTAGTCAAATATGTGACTGTCAGTACAAAGTCACTTAGGTGCTTAGGGGTTGATAGAACAATAATACATTGGTTGTAGTTGCACAGGAATGTTGGACTATAACCAGCTGCACAATAAACACCTACAACGCATTCATTGTAGCAAACCAGTACTTTGTAAACATAACATTGTCAAAAAATCACCATGGATAGATAATCTTGAAATATTAGAAAAATAATGCACACCCAAGGTGGTGATGTGGCCACGACGCAAAGCGGAGTGTGCATTATTTTTCTAATATTTCCAGAATAATTCAACGGCCCGTTGTCAATTATTCCTTACTAATGTTACAAGAAAGTGTTGTGTTGTCTAATAGGGGCCACACATGCTTTGTACAGTTAATGTTCAGTGAGAGCAGTCTAATTTTTTAAGTCCATATTTACTTAAAAAAAACATTTACTTCAAAAATTCCCTCCAGCTAAAGGGTGTTCTTTACATCTAAATTAGTTTGAGTCTATTAGATATAGTAGTTGACATTCACAAGAAAAGTGTTCTTTGTTTATCTATCTATCTATCTATCTATCTATCTATATATGAATGTATGTATGTTTATATATATACATGTATATATTCCACATTAGTATGTGTCAATGTGAATGAATGATTGAGTTCTTTCTTTCTGTAGCCCCAGACAAATGATTCAGTATTGAGTGATTTAGCTTGCACTCTGTCCTCTCAACTTGGTGTGCTGGAATGGTGTGACCAGAACAACCCGTGAGTTAAAACCCTGTTGTAAGCTTTCTTTTTTGCAAAAAATGTGATTTAACCTAATGTATGTCCAAAAGTTGTAAGTTATGTAAATTATTTCTGTTTATGGATTAATAGCTATTTGTTCATCTACACTACTATAAAGTCTTGTGCTCACCAAGGCTGCATTTATTTGATCAAAAAGACAGTAAAAAGCAATATTGTGAAATATTATTACAATTTAAAATAACTTTGTTTTAATATTATTTATTCCTGTAATGGCAAAGCTGAATTTTCCACAGCCATTACTCCAGTCTTCACACAATCCTTCAGAAATCATTGAATTGGTGCTACAGAAGGTTTTCTTCTCAATATAAAAAAAAATTGTGCTGGAAAAGAGATAATGGAAAAAAATATTTTTTTCAAGATTCTTTGATTTTTTTTTTTTTTTGTAACAATATAAATGTTTTTACTGTCACTTTTGATCAATTCAATGTATCATTGGCAAATAAAAATGTTAATTTCTTGCAAAAAAAAATAACAAACAAAAAAACAACTTACTATCCTCAGTCTTTTGAACAGTAGTGTATATGTTTATTAATTGGTATGCATACTTGTACAGAGGGATATCTCATGATGCCTTGCTGAGTCACTTACACATGCTGGACCATCACTCTGCCCTCTATGTGCTGCACACCCTGACACCCCTCGCCAAATACGAGGAGCACAGAGTTCTGGAACTACTGCAGAAAACAGGTATGAGACACAGGGGGTACATTTGAATTCACATAGAACTGCAGAAACATTAAATCTTTGTTCTACTTTTGTAGCAGATCCTTCATTAGTGGACGCAGCCAGCAGCTCTGTCCAGCGGAACATCACTCTGTTTCGAGGCTTCTGTGCCATGAAGTATGCCCTTTATGCCATCTGTGTGAACGCACACACGCACCCCGGCTGCCTGGACTGTGAGCCACTGCATCAGCAGCAGACAGAGGTGGGACCGAGGGAGGAGCCAACCGAAGGTGACAGTGCTGATTATCTTTTTTTTAATACAGTAACAAAAATGTACCATGGAGTTATGTTTTTTTAAGGTTTTGATAATTGTCTAAATGCCATAGTGATTCCATGAATTGGGTAATTAGTTGGTGTCAGTTTGTTCTGTTTCTTTATGTTATTCTATACCGATGGATAATGATGAGATCAGATCTCTGTGTGGAGCACTGGCTGTTTTCAGACTCCTTGTGCAAACAAAAATCTCACTGGATTATTACAATTAATGGCTAAACGAATGTTTGGAAATGTAAACTGATATTTCCTACTGACGCACTACAGCAAAAGATAAGAATAACTGACTGAAAACCATTTTTACCTGGTGAAAATACTAGTGTTCTAATCATTTTGGCCATCACGGTAGAATGGTATCCCTTTTTACAAGGGATTTTTTTTCCTGTAAATGTGAATGGCAAAGTTTAAATAAATATGATAACATAAGTTTATCTTTCCTTCTTTACTCTTCCCAGGATGCTCTGATCTATTCCAGCACTACCTATCAGAATGTCAACTGTACCTGGAAGCTGTTCCACCATTGTTCCGTTTGGAACTCTTGGAGAACATTTTCTCCCTCATCTTCCTTTCTGACTTGGACTTCAGCCCACAATCAGATCAGATCAGCACTGGAACTGAAACCAAAACAGACACACACACAGAGAAAATGAAACCAAACAGTGCTAAAAGTATAAGCACAGCTGAGAGTGTCTTAAGTGCAGAAAAGCAAGTTGGAATGATGGAGGAATTGATAGAAGAGATCCAAAGTAGAGATTCTGATCAGATGAACCCTGAGCTGGGCCACCTGTCAGGGTGCCGGGGGTTTCTGGTGGATTTGAGTGTAATGGAAGGGATTCTGCGTCTGGTGAAGGAGGGCTTGGAGGGTGTGTGTGGAGTCGGGCAGGAAGACGGCAGGGCGCTTGCAGCTGATGTGGAGTTGGCAGAGAGTATAGGATGTTCTGTTACAGCGGAAACATTCAGTGCCCGCTTACAGAGATTGTCTAAATACACGGCCGAAGCCCAGTGGAGATTGCAGATTGTTACTAGCAACCATGACAATGGGAATGGTGAGAAATGCAAAGTAGCATTGATATTCATGTTGCAAGGGTTTAATACATATACTACCATTAAAAAAAATTGGGGTAATGAATTTATTTTATTTAGTTTATTCAGCAAAGAGACATTCAAATTAATCAAAAGGGACAGTAAAGATATTTATAATGTTACAAAACATTGCAAATAAACACAGTTCTTTTGAACTCTCTATTTATTAAAGATCGTCAAAAATGTATGACTGCTTCCACAAAAATATTAAGCAGCACAACTGTCAATAATAATATATTTTACAGTATGTTTGATCAATTAAACGCAGCCTTGATGAGCATAAAAAACTTTTGAACAGTAAAACACTGCATGTATGTTTGTGTGTGTTTGTTTAGATGGCTTGTGCCTTCCATCTCCACTCCCCAGTCCGGCACCTCCACTGAAACGCCAGGGCAGTGGCAGCAGCAGTTCAGGTGTTCGGAGGAAGAGAAGAAACCATAGACACCGCTCTGAACATCACGCCTCAACTGAACGTCAGAACGGGGAGGTCAGCACCAGCACCTCAGGTCAGTTCACACATTTACTAAAACCTCCTTCCCACATCCTGGCTAAACACTCACATTGATCATTGCTTGTGCTGCAGATGGCGGAGTGTGTGTTGGGGCTGTGTGCCGTAGGAATGAAGTGTGTTCATGTGGTGGACCCCACAGTTGGCTGGTACCTGCGATGCTCTCCCCACCTGAGTCTCTCCTCATCGCCTGCATACGCAGAGGAAACTACATAGAGGCCCAGCAGGTAAGATATGATGTCACTTTTTACCACAAAACCCCAGAGATGAAGTCATTCTCATGATGATGAAGGCACTGTATGTTGACACATTACCACCCCTTTCTATCATTTAAGGGTACAGACAGAATATACGCAGGTCTAAAAGGAATCTGGGAAACATTCTTAGCATTTTCTGCACTAATTTATTCTGTGTGGACCTCATTAGTCAATGCTGGTGGTCCAGATCCATCCGCTTGGGCTTCTTTAATGGTATGTGTTTGTGTTGTGTGTGTTTATTAGGTGATTGCGATGTACGGCTTGGAGAACTCTGAGTGTGCAGGTGAACTGGTCTTTATGGACCGGTACCGGGAGGTCCTGACTGAGCTGGCTCAGGTGGAGCAGAAGATAGAGAGCCAGTCACTTTCTTCATCGTCCTCGTCTTCAGAGGGTCTGGGCACAGTGGGTGTTGCTCCAGGGGGCAGGACCAGAATGGGCAGCAGCAGCAGATTAACACTTAAAAGCATTGGGAGCGCAGCAGCTGCAGGTATTGCACAAACACATTTACCTAACTAAAGAGGACATGCCATAGACTTGAATTTTTTTATATAGCACAATGCAGTCCAAAAAAAAAAATATTCATCTGTTTTGCAAAAAACATTTTTATTAATATTATGAGTTCTATTATGTCAAATAAAAAGTTTACATTACATATGTTTTTTTTTTTGTTTCACAAAATAAGAATTTATTTCAGTTAATGTTTATTTAAATTTCGGGTAATTAAATATTTTTTTAATGGTTTTAATTTTAGTTTCAGTTTTTGTAAACTAATATCAGAACATCATAATTTTTCTTTGTGGTGCACATATTTTGTGAAAGAGTGTGATGTGCTAGGGCAAAACAGGCATTTTTTAATTTTTATTAGCACCCTAAAATTTGTAAGAACGTATTTGGATTTTATTTAACAAATATGATACAGGGTGGTATAATTACCTAAGGCTAACCCATAAAAAAATTAAGTGGTCGCATTTTTGTGAATTACTGATATCTATAGACCTACTTACTGTCTACTTATTTTTTAGGCATGGCCTTTTATTCTATCTCTGATGTGGCCGAACGTTTACTCAGTACCTCAAGCCGGCCAATACTCTGTCTAGAGGACAATTACTGGCTCTCCCAGCGCTCTGTAGACTCCCCAGACCTCGTCCAACCCCTGCTGGAAGAGTTGAGCCCTGCGGCTATGGCAGCCTTTGACCTCACCTGCTGTCAGTGTACACTGTGGAAAACTTCAAGGCAGCTGCTCGAGGCTGCCGAAAGAAGACTCAGCGGCTTTCTGGAGGCCAGAGGTGAGCCTGCATCAAGCAACTTTACTTAGGCCATCTTTATTGCCGAGTCCTGACTTATTTTGCCCACCGCAGGTATGCGAGTAGATCCAAAGGTTCTTCACACCAGCGGTATCAGAGGCTTCCCTTCAGTACTGCAGCAAATCAGCAAGGTCCTTAATAGAACCTCCACCAGCAAAGGAACAAGTAAAAAATATTTTTTTGTTTACAGTTGCATGCTCACTTATATTTTTGTTTACTTTACATAGCCTCTTTATTGTAACATCGTTCTACTCTAGACTGTAATGGAGAGGAGAATGCTGTCTACAGTCCCTTCGGCTGCAGTGCTCAGGAAGTGCTGCTCTCTTGTCATTCAACATTAACAGAGGAGAGTATCACTTCCCGGCTAAACCTGAATCAGCGCCTAGAGGTCACACTTCAAACCCTGACCTCTGCCACCAACAGCTCAGGTATTAGCAAAGTGAGCTTGGCATTATCTTTGTGCTCATTTTAGCACATCTTTGGCGCAAAACATGATGATAATCATAGATTTTGTTCCGGAATTGTAAAAATTTTTCTCAATGTGTCGTAGTTAAGCACTTTACAGAAAATATTCTAGTCTAAAACATTGTTTTTTTGTGCCCTGTAGACTACAGACATTTAAGGGGGCCTTATAAATTATTAAAATGTTAAATCCTCTTTAAAAATTGGTTCGGTAGTCTTTTTACCTCTGAACCATATATATATATATATATATAAATATTATTTTGTTATGTTGATTCTCATTGGCTGATTTTAATGGAAGCCTGTTTACAAAACCATTATGACATAAAATTTGAAATTATTAGATAAAAAATGACAGTTTTTACAAAAAAGACAAAAAAGCTGAAATTGTGATTTAAAATATAGGAGTTTTGACATAAAAGTTGAAACGGACAAAGTCAAAACTATGAGAAACAGTAATCACAACACAAAAAGTCAATCATTACAAAAAGATGAAATTATGAATAAAAAATATGTATATTCAAAACTGATATAAAATGTAGAAATCAGTAATTTCAATTCTTAAAACACTGTCATCATTATAATTCATTGAGAAAGATGTTATTGCAGCTTATATTCATTAAATGGTTTGGATTAATTGCGGAGACACTTTTAATTCTTGATGCAATAACATCATATTATATCAAATACAACTCTCATTCCAAGGCTTTTAAATTTTTTTTAAATGTAATTTCTGTTATTAATTTTGGCTGCTTCTATTCCCCTGTAGTAGATGGTCTGGCGGGGAGCTCTCTCCTGACGGCGCTGACTGAACAGGCTGGTCTTAGGCAGTCTGAACTCGATTCCCACCCAGTACGGACTGCTATGAAACAACTCCTACAGTATGTAGACCAGCTCTGCCCGTCTGAGCCTGACAGCACCCCTGGCAGACCAGATTACATACGCAACTTCCTTGATTATGTCAATGTGTTGGCTTCAGTACTGGTGCGCAGTCTATGGTCAGAAGGTAAAACTATACAGTAGGCATGCCATTTCAGTAATTCTGTTGACTGTAATCTTTAAGTATCATGAGCTCTAAATCTGATATTTGTGGTCTGACCTTAGATCAGTCCACGGAAGTGAAACTCGGAAATCCTCTATTACTTTTGCTTCAGTCGCCCAGCCAGCTTCTCTCTCTCCTGCTGTTTGACAGACAGGTGTCACCTGACAGGTAAATAAGGAACTGTCTTTCTTAAAGTGCTGCATTTTACAATAACATATTAGTCATATATGTCTCTTTTTGCAGGGTTCTGCATCTCCTGCAGCAGGAGCGGCTGCGTTTGAGTGTGCAACAGGTTGTAGTTCAGCGCTGCTGTGAAACTCTCGCTCTCTGGGATTCTAGGGCTATGACATTTTCTCAGGGGCAGCCGAGGATTGCAGGGCTCAACAATGGGGCGTTCTGCCCAGCCAGCATTGCCTCAATTCTCCAGCAGTATGTTCTGGAGTGCGCCCCTTCTCTTGACCTCTCTGACCCCGCCACAACCTCTGACCCCAGTTCTGAGTCTGAGGTCTCTGTGGAGGACATGTCTGCTACATCCACCAATCTCTCCACTTCTCCGCCCTCGCCGTTTTCATGCCCTACTTCTTCTTTTCTCCTCACTCCATCTGCGCTGTCTTTCCTGAAGTCCCGTTCCCCCCTCGTCGCCGCCCTGGCTTGCCTCAGTGCCAGTCGGGGTGGTGTGACCCGAGCTGCCTCCTCTGGCTGGTCAGGCTATTTTCGCGGATCTGGACGCAAAGAAGTGGTTTTGGATGGAGACCAGATCTCAAAGGAAGGGGAATGCCTGCTTAAAAACTTCCCTATCCTGCGAATGTACCTACGGACCATGGCTGAGCCAGTTCTAGGGGTCTCGTTGGAAGCAGATGAGGGTCTTGGGGCAGCTCTCTGTGGGAAGCCTGTGGTGGGAATGTTGTTTTCTGGCTTGCAGAGCAATGTGGGACAAGCAATGGCTGCTGAGGCTTTTCAGCAAGCCCTAAATATGGGGGATCTGAACAGAGCCCTAGATCTCCTAGAGCTGTATGCACAACCTTGCAGTCAGGAGGGGGCAGTCCGGGACAAACTACTGGCAGGCACTGCCCTGCAAGGTAAGATTTACCTGGGTGACACAATGTCTGGTACAGTTTTTACTTTCTACTAAGATTTACTTGTTTTACCATCAAAAGTTCCATAAAGTGACAAAAGTTACATATCTTGGAGTCAAAAAAAAAAAAAAGTCAAAAGTTAAATATCTTGGATGTTATATTTTAGGGCAAAAAATGCCCCCTTAATCTATATTCTGTTCTATTCTGGGTTTTGTGCCTCTGCAGAGAGTTTAGTGACCTGTAACAGTCAGATTTCTTTATTTTCTTTATCTCTTTTATCTCTATTCTCTGCCTACATCCGAGTGAAATTAATTATCAAAAAAGAAAACGGTAAAATCTTATCTCAATGCATCAGTTCATTGGATGTTAAGATATGGGCGTAGCATTTCAAGGAGAGGGGTTTAAGCAGACTAAAAGATTGGAGAATATATGCCAGTCATTTAAAACCGAGTAATATTGGTATCATGTGTATTATTTACAGCTTCCTTTGTATTTGTTGTCAGACAGAGAATTAATTTTAATCAATTGATTTCATTTATTCAGTTGAAGTATCTGACAGTATGTTCTATAAATCTTTGGTTCAAAATAAACACATTTTGGGGGGATTAATCTCATAAATAATCATAACTAAATAGTTCTGACAGTCTTTGACAAGACCATAAATAAGGTTGTTTTATAGATGTCTTTGTGTTTGTCTCTTTGTAAAGAATGCAGCAGTGCGGAGCAGTTGTTTCGTGTAAGGGACTGGGAACTGCGTGCACGTGTGGTCCTCCAGGGTTTGGACCGCTGGCCTTTACAAGTGTGTTTAGAGCTGGTGCAATTCTGTATCAGTGACCAGAACACCCAGGATCCATTCAGAGAGCAGCTACAGCAGAGAAAACATGAGCTGGATATGTACCAGCAGGTCAGTCTGACACAGCAATACTCTTCTTATTTACTGTATCAGTCTTAGAATGGCAAGCAGAATTCTGTTTTGCTATGTGCTTGTATTTTTACCCATGTATTACCATGTTCCCATAATTTAAATATCTTTGTTAAGACACTTTAATGTGCATAAACATGCTAGTAAGTATAAAAAAAAACTGCAGTACCATGTCATCTTCTGTCTGTTTTTATAAGCTCCAGACAGAGGCTGAAATTACTGTTCTGTTTTTGGATTACAATCAGTGCCAGTTTTTGTGCACATTTAAACTGTAATGTCCATATTGCAGAAGTTGGCTGTTGACATAATCCTGTCATTTAGATGCTGAGTTTGCAGCAACCATTGCCATGGGAGACGTGGCAGGAGTTGAGAGAGGAGTCTACAAAGAATCCTGAATCTGTATTCAGTCTAATGCTGGAGGCCAGGGTAAGTCTATGGAAAGATTTGAAAAACAATCACTGGATAGTACAACTGTAATCTAATATGCTGTCCTGTCAGATTTGCTGTATATGCTTTCTAGCATATAAAACAGAGTAGGTTAGATATCACCAGAGGGAATTTGGGTAGCATTAAAGCCATTCTGTGTGAAATTATGTGTGCCATTTTTAATGAAAGAGACAGAGGTAACGGATTTCTATAAACTCTAATGCTACCATGTTCTGTGACCTTGCTGTATATGTTTCATTTTCTTGGAGGTTAGGCATCATGAGAGGGATTTCAGGTAACCGCCATTCTGTGTGAAATAGAGAGAGGCAATTTTTCTTCTAAAACCTATTACACTGTACTGTGTCTGCAGCTGTTCACAGCAGACCAAAATGTGTTCTAGAGTAAGAAACAAAGGATATTGGATATCATCAAAGAGTGAATTTTTATAGAGTGTTTTGTGTTTTTGAAAGCATTTTGTCATTTTAATAAAAAAAAGATTTATTAGATTTATGAAGGATAAATGTGTGTGTTTTTAGGAGTTTGAGTTGTGTACCCAGTGGGTGCAGCTGTATTCAGTCTCCGATCAGTCTCGAATGCAGCTGCAGACCGAGCACCTGCTATACCTCCTTGAACAGAATCACACAGAAGATGCTTTTCAGGTGTGTATGTGTTTTTATGTGTTCTCTTGGCTACCATTGTATCTGAATAAAGTTATTTAGTTTAGTTTGTAAATTAATTTCATGCCAACAGTGACCCCAAATCAGGCCCATATTATTCATAAGCATATGGATATTGACTAGCTTTGTGGGTGCTAACTGTGTAACTAACTGTGCATAACGCTATAAGTAAACAGACTTGACTCTGTGTGTCTCTCTGTATACAGCTCTTGGAGGCTCTCTCTGATTCAGTGGGTTTGGAAGTTAGTGAGCGAGCCCTGGATCGAAGACCTGGATTAGCTGCCTGTCACTTCCTGTCAGACTACCTCACCCTACACTTCCAGAGTCAGATGACCCCAGCACGAAGACGCCACATCAATGCCCTTCACCTTGGCTCCAAGGTAACAATGTTTGACCTAACCAAATAACACACTGATTCAGATGGAACAAGAAGTGTGTGTGACAGAATAGTGTGGTGTGCTTACCTGTAACAGGTTCTACTCACTCTGCCTGAAGCATCACATCAGGACTATTTTTCCCTGCTGTCTGATCCGCTTCTCATGCTGGAGCAGCTGCTGATGAATCTTAAGGTAGACTGGGCTACTGTTGCCATCAACACTCTACGGAGCCTTCTGCCGACTCAGGACGCTGGCATCACCAACCAACACATTGACACCCTACTGGCAGATTACGCCCGGAAGGCTCTTGATTTTCCATATGCACCCAGAGAGTGGTCACGTTCGGGTGAGTTTGAACGGTGGATCCGTCCTTTAACCGAATTGTTAGTTGAAAACAAGCATTCCTGTCTTATTAGAGGTTTTAAATCATTATATTGGAACTTTTCTTTTCATTAATCTATTTCTCTTCCTCTCTCTTTCTGTCTCAGACTCTGTCATTAGTCTGCAAGATGCATTTCTGCAGTGTCCAGCCCAGGAGAGCGGCCCCTCTTCTCCAAGCCGCACCCCTCCTCCATCAGCAGGTATAAGCCACACCTCTTTCGCTGACCATGCTTTTTGTCCTTAGCCACACTCTATTTAGCATGCAACCCGGAAGGTGAAAATACCTTCTAGTTTATAAGTCATGTTTGCACACACATTCTTCAGGCAGCACACCCATGCATACACCCTCCAGTGAGAGACGCTCCAGTGAGAAGAGGATCCGGAAGCTGGCCACACCTTTCACCCCTCCTGAAAAAACCCCTGACCGCAAGGACTGGATCCCAGACCACAAACAGCACATCTGTATGGTCTGCCAGAGGGAGAGATTCACCATGGTGAGAGAGGCAGAGTGTAGGAGTGAAATAGGCTGTGAATAATCTAATCTGATAGGATGTGCTCCTGCTGTGATTTCCTGCTCTGCTCTCTATTAGGCCTCTCTTTAAGAATTAGAGTTTTAACATAAATCTTTTCCTGTGTCAGTTTAACAGACGGCACCACTGCAGACGCTGTGGCAGGCTGGTGTGTCATTCGTGCTCCAGCAGGAAGATGGTTGTAGAGGGCTCTGAAGAGCCTGTCAGGGTCTGTGACCAGTGCTACAACTTCTTCCACATGGAGTAAGACACATTAACAAACCCTTTTTAAAAGCCAGATCATACTTTTGTATTCGTCATTGAACTTGTTATTAATATGGTCGGTAACTATGAACCAGTCGTACAAGAGTACTATGATTCCCAGATGAATTATTCTTATGAGCTGATTTGTTTAAGTGAATCAAACACATGCAGCTTAAAAATGTACTTATGTTATGAAACTTAAATCAGTTTAGTTACTGTACCCGCTGTTTGATTTTAAAGTACTGAACAGCAGCTAATTTTGTCAGAGTAGATCAAATGGAACATTGTTACACATATTTTGTTGTTATTCATATTGATATTGATATTAATTTTTATGTATATATATATATATATATAATATTAAATTAAATTAAGGTGAATTATTGTGTTGTATTTATGCCACATCTAAACAATGAGAAAATGAAATTGTTTTGGGTCAGCCAGATTTAAGAAATGAATAGTTTTTTTCAGCAAGTATGCATTTAATTGATGCATTAAGTTGTTCATCAAAGAATCTTAAGAAAAGAATCAGTTTCTACAAAAATATTAAACTGTAGTTTTTAAAAGTTCACAATAATAAGAAATGTTTTCTGAGCAGCAGATCAGGATATTAGATAATTACAGGATTAGGATTGTATGACACTGAAGACGTAATGACTGCTGAAAATTCAGCTTTACCATCACAAGAATACATTTTTATTTGAAAATATATTATACATAGTATAATATATGCAGTATTGGTGAACATAGGAGACTTACTGGCCCCAAACTTTTGAAGATTTCTTTTAGTGAAAAGTACTAATAGAACCATTAAGTAACCAGAGCTATTAAGAGAAATCAGAATAGGATCTAGTTGTAGCACACCTGAAAATGTAATGCTTCTCACCCTAATCTAGGATTTTTATGTACATTGATTTCTCATGTTGTGTTTATTGCAGCTCAGATGAGGAGCATGAACAGGGGGAAGGTAAACTTGTCTCTGTTTGGTTCATTTCACATCTTATGGTTGTATGGCAAAATAATGATACCTTTACTCAGATGATGATTACGAGATTGTAAACGAAACTTTTCTCAGTAGCTGGCAGCCCTGCATCTGTTGATGGAGTCCTAAATGGGGTTCTCAGTCTGCCTGAGGTGCCACGAAAGCAGTACCGCCTGACTCCAAACCCGGCAGAGAACCAGCAGCTGAAGAGCGAGTTCTACTATGAGCAGGTGTGATTTTCTACTCCCATTGGAGCTGAAGGATTGCTTGTTTGACAGTGATTGGTTTAAATGTGATCTCTTTTATATTGTCTCATTTATATTTGATAAATATATAAGTTTTTCTCTCTTTATGTTAAAGGCACCCAGCGCATCCCTGTGTGTGGCTATACTGACGCTACACAGTGATCACGCAGCCTGCGGGCAACAGCTGATTGGCCACTGCTGCTCACTCTCCCGCAAACTGACCAATCCTGAGGTGGATGCGCGTCTGCTGACAGATGTGATGCGACAGCTGCTGTTCAGTGCCAAACTCATGTTTGTGAACGCAGGATGCACCCATGAGCCTGCACTCTGTGACAGGTGAGAAACACACACCTTTACATGTCTAATCTGCAGGTAGTATCTTTTTTCTGTATTTTAATATTAAAAGCATTAAATTGATTTTATGTTCCAAAGTCTCTTATGCTGCTGTGTTTATTTGGTAAAAAAAAAAACACAATAACAAAAAAAGAAAAACAGTAATATTGTGAAATGTTTTTACAATTTAAACGGTTTTCTATTTTAATATATTTTAAAAATAATATTTTAATAAAATATTTTCCTGTGATAGTAAAGCTGAATTTTCAGCAGCCATTACTCTAGTCTTCAGTGTCACATGATCCTTTAGAGATCATTTTAATATGCTGATTTGTCACTTGAGATATTTCTTATTATTATCATGTAAAAAATAAAATGGTTGTGTTGCTTGCTTAATATTTTTGTGCAACCCACAATACTTTTTTTCAGGGCACTTTAATGAATACATTTTGAACATTTAAATGATCAAAATATTTGAAATTATAGAAATTGTTTGAAACATTAGAAATGTCTTTTAATGTTTTGATAAAAGTATACAATTATTTTTAGAAACTAATTTGAAAAACAATGTATGTACCTTTCACTTGTTTTTAATTCTTCTCTCTCCATCCACAGCTACATCAGTAAGGTGGATGTGTTGAAGATCCTAGTCAGTGCAAACTACAAATACATTCCATCTCTGGACGATATTCAGGAAATGACTGCAGTCACACGTCTGCGCAACCAGCTGCTGGAGGCCGAACACTACCAGCTAGCTGTGGAGGTGAGATTTAAATTAAAGGTTTAATCAAAGATGACTTTCATGTCATCCTTTACTCACATTCATGATTTTCTTGCTTCTGTTGAGCACAAAAGGAGATTTTATACAATAAAAGAGAAAATGGTTTTTAATCTAGTGACCTGTCATGATTTTGGGTTCAGCTATTTTTTGCAACCAGTTTTTGTTTATTATGCTCAGGTTTCGACTAAGAGTGGACTAGACCCGAATGGAGTTTGGCAGGCGTGGGGTATGGCGTCTTTGAAGGCTGGAAATCTGAGTGGGGCCAGGGAGAAGTTCGCCCGCTGTCTGAAAGCACCAGTAGATCGGAACCAGCTAAACCATGGAGGAAGACTTCTGCAGGAGATCGTTCAGCACCTGGAGTCCACAGTCAATCCCACTCTGAGCACGGTAATGATACACCCGGACACAGAAGACACAGACTTGACTTGTTGAGATCCTTGACGTTCCTTACAGGGAAATGCACACTCATCGTCTGCCTTTTTTTTGTTGTTGTTGTCATATAGACGGTGGATGAGGACATCCTGGCCTCCTTGCGTGAGCTGGAGGAGGCTCTCTCTGATTCTGCTCCTCTAGATGGAGCAGAGGGCAGAGTTCAGCAGTGCAGCTATTATCAGGAGTGTCTGTTTTACCTGCTCACTTATGGCACACACCTAAGCCTCATCAGCTTTTACCTGCGGCACGACTCCCTGAAAGACGCACTCACCCACATACAGAACAAGGTTCTGCAAAGTTAAAGAGCACTTTAAATCTGTTTTTTTTTTAAGAACTCCACTAATGTATGAAAGAGAAATTTTTTTACTTTTTAATTATCAAAAGTGATAGTAAAATTTTTTTATAAATGCCTGTTTCAAATAAATGCTGTTATTTGAACTTTCTATTCATCAGAAAATACTACAAAAATCTATCATGGTTTCCACAAAAATATTAAGGAACACGATTGTTTTTAGCATTGATAATACATCAGCATATTAGAATGAATTCTGAAGTGTCTTTAACACTAAAAACGGGATTCATGGCTTCTGAAGATTCAGCTTTGACATCACTGAAATAAATGGCATTTTAAATGATCATTAAATAGAAAACAGTTATTTGAAAACAGTAATTATTAATAATTATTCACTGTATTTTACAGTATTTTTGATCAAATAAATGCAGCCTTGGTGAACATGAGACTTCTTTCAAAACACAAATTATTGTCTAATCCCAAGTTTATGAATCACTTTGTATATGTAATCTGATTTTTTTTAGCAGTATGTTTTATATGACATACGAGGAACATATTTATGTTTATACATTTTCTGTCTTGTTTTTTCTCTCTGTCTGTTTCTAGGAGTGTTCAGAGGATGTGTTCCTGGAGGGCATATTTCAGCCCTGTCTTGAACGTGGACAGCTAGGGGCTTTGCAGGGTCATTTAGAAACTCTGGACCCCACACTAGAGACCTGGGGCCGTTACCTTCTTTCTGCCTGTCAGTTGCTCCAGCGCAGGGGACACTACCATTCTCTGTACCAACTCCAGCAGTTCATGATGGTGCTTAAAAAAAACATGCACATATTTTCCCTTCTTCAATAGCATTCCGCTATAATTTTCTCCCCTCTCTTTGTAGGATCACATTCGTGCCGCTATGACCTGTATCCGCTTCTTTTCTCACGGTGCTCAGTCATATCTGCAGCTGGGAGAACAGCAGCGCTGGCTGATCCGAGCCAAAGAGCACCTTAGAACTTACCTGCAGGAACAACAAAGCCGCAGGAAATCACACAGCTCCTCTTTCAGGAAGAAAATGAGCTCCACTGATGTCTCCAGGTATTTTAGTCAAATCGATTTTTGAATTATATTGGAGAGAAATGAAACAGCCAGATGCAAACTGTATGCCAACTTGTAGCTAATATAATTTACTAGTATTTGCATTATGTATAATAACATACATTGAATTTAAATATTATATAATCAGTACTGATAAGAGTTTCCATTACGTTCCTCAGTATTTTGGCTTTGGGCAATTTCAATGTGGTAATTGAACATAAATGTTGCAGACACATGCACACAATTGAGCTGCAGCTGGAGGTGACACGCTTCTTACACCGCTGTGAAAGCTCACCATCCAGGACAGCTGTAGGCCCCACCCTCACAGGGAACAGTGCCCCACCCACTCTGTTTGGAAACAGCCCCATGAAAGTGGATGTGGCCTGCAAGGTGAGCCAAGAAAACATGTTCTTCAGTATAAACACAATCTAGTCTGTTTCTAAAGGTGTGGACTGATTTCTGTCAAAAGGAAAAGATTTCACCTTTGAAAATTCACAGAACAATAGTAATAGTAACCAAACCTGATTTTTGAAGGTTGCATTCAAGACAGTTTTTCACGTCCTTGCATTTATAGGATAGATTGTATTAAAGTGAGGGGAGAGTGGAAATGCTGCATATCTATTAATTTTTTAAAATAAATATTTCAATGAACTATTTAAAATGGATAAATAAATCAATACATTTCTGCTCTTTTCTGGTCTGTGATGTGTGTATATTATGTTTGTAAGTGTTTAACTGTAAGTATTTCCCTGAATGGATTTTACCCTGATTGCACGAGCTGATTATTTTGAAGTGTGTATGAGTAATGCATATTGTTGGAAAAGGGATATGTATGGATATAGTTTACAGCATTAACCTTACAGAATACTGAAATAGATTATAGATAAACTGAAATATTATAAACATAAAAATAATCCTATTTCATAACATTTAACCCGCACATTATGCTTAAAGTGCTGTACTCTGAGGCTGCAATTATACTACATGCATGGCCTAATGCAGATTAGATTTTTTCAGTGACGTAATATAACATTTTAAACCAGATTTGAAAGTGGCCCAAATCAGGTGCTTTTGCTGTTTATATGCATGCAACAAGATCTGGTCTGTGCCAAATATGTACACTACTATTCAAAGGTTTAGGGTTGATTTAATGGAACTTCTTTGAAATAGGTTTCTTGTTTATTGGATTGAAAATACAGAAAAAACAGTAATATTGTGAAGTAAAATTATTAAAATGTAAAATAACTTATTTATTCCTGTGATGGAAAAATTTTCAGCATCCATTACTTTAGTCTTCAGTGTCACATGATACTTAAGAAGTGATTACAATATGCTAATTTGGTGCTCAAGAAACTTTTATTGATTATCATTTAATAATAAATCATTTAATATGATTGTTGAAAAATGTTGCTTAGTATTTTGAAATATATATATATTTTAAAGCATGAATTATATTTAAATAAAAAATAAAAATCTTACTTAGCCCAAATTTTTTATGGTAGTGTATATACAAAAAAACAAAAAAAACCTCAAACCTGGTTGACAGTGCATTGTGGCATAGATCTAATTGAGACTAAAGATGAATTCAAAAGGAGACAAATATAAACATACCTCTCTGCATATTGCACAGGTGATGCTGGGAGGCAAGAACATTGAGGAAGGTTTTGGCATTGCATATCGAGTAATACAGGTAAGCACTTATGACACAGCTATTACAGACTGAATCTTTGTCTTGTTCATATCTGACTCTGATTCTCTTCTTCATTAATGTGATGCAGGACTTCCAATTGGAGGCGCTGGCAGTGTACATACGTGTCGGACAGTGCCTTGTCCGGCAGCATCAGTACTCGTCTGTGCGCCAGCTGCTGAAGTGTGTAGGGGAGTCTGGGACAGCCTCTAAACATGACTGTGACGCTATTGTGCTCAGCTGTGTCTCAGTAGCTGATAAGAGTCCAGCTGATGTGAGTTCCCAACCTAACAATCTTTCTGGATTTGCGTTACTGCATTTGTATTACACATACATATATATATATATATATATATATATATATATATATATATATATATATATATATATATACGACTATAAGTCGCATTTATTTAGATCCAAGAACCAAGAGAAAACATTACCGTCTACAGCCGCTGCTCAGTGCTCCTGTAGCCTACCACTGAAAACAACTGAAAACTGTTAACTGTAATATTAACTCAATTTATTTAACAAAATCCAAGACCAAGGACAGATATTGGTAATCTGGAAAGGCAAGTTATTCAGCTAACGGTACAAAATAGTACACAGAACAACAGGCTGAATAGGTGCCCAGTATGTTAACATAACACATTAACAGTGAGCTACACAAAAGCATAAAGAACATACCCGGGAGGCTGAATAGTCTTAAATTAACATAACAAGCCAGGGAGTCCAACAGTTACCGGTAACGTTAAGCAAATTCATCAAGCTCCCACTTTACCATTTTCATTGGTAGGCTACAGGAGCACTGAGCAGTATAGAGCGCCCTCTCGCGGCTGTAGACGGGAATGTTTTCTGTTGGTTCATGTCAAAGTAATTTTGATAAATAGGTCGCACCTGACTATAAGTCGCTGGACCGACAAACAATGAAAAAAAATTGCTTTAAATTACTGCTTTAAATTGCTTTAAATGACTTTTTTCCCCTACATCATTCTGCACTCTATACACCATAACGACAAAGCAAAAAAACTGTTTTTTAACATTTGCAAATGTATTAATTCCATTGCATAAGTAATCCTGTGACATCTGAAATTTAGCTCAGGAGGATTCATATTGCTTGTACAGTAGATGTTACTACACTTAAAGTGAAGATGACCTGTGGCAAATTCAATTGAATGCTTATGATTTGGAAAGACACACGTCTTAATAAAAGGTCTAACAGCTGAATATGCATATCAGAGCAAAAACCAAGCCCTGAGCTCAAAATAACTGCCTGTAGAGCTCAGACAGGATTGCATCAAACCAAACATCTGGAGAAGAGTTCAGAAAAAACCTGCTTCATGAAGGTTCACAGAATCATATAAACTTAATTATCCATAATGGAAGACGTTTGAAACAACTAGAACTCTTCCAAACTGAACAACTGATATTACTGTGCTTGAATGGCCTGCTAACTCGCCTGACCTCAACCAAATCGAGAATCAAGAAGCTGCTATCAATGCAACCTTGGCTTCAATAACACCTGTTTTGTAAATCTTTTTTTATCTATCTATCATATGTGTGTGTGTGTGTGTGTGTGTGTATGTGTATGTGTATATTGTATAATATAGAATGTGTATGTAAATTTTTTTTTAAAAAGTTTTTCTTTTGTTTAGGCTAAAGAATTAGAAGGCTTGATTCTAGAATCTAAGAGTCCAGAAAACAAGGTGTGGTTTCTCTCTTTCTCAGTCTTTCTTTTTTTTCCTCACACACTTTCTTGCTCTCATTCACACGCTTTTCTTACTCTCTCTCTGTAGATAAAGGCATATCTTCAGTGCAGTAAGCTGCGGGCTGCGTATCTCCAGGCTGTGAAGCTTGAGCTTGTGAAGGCAGCTCCATTTGTACAGGATGTGATGCGGGCCGCTGAGAGCTCAGGTGACTCTGTCATGCACGATATCTGCCGCCAGTGGCTCTCGGAGCATCAGGAACGATTGTCACGGCAATGACATAGCAATAACTGATAACCACTAACAGTTTCTATTGTGAACTCTAATTCCTGTTGGTCACTGGGGTATTCTGCTCTGCTTTGATTGGCTGGAGTGAAACAGTATGCCAGGAAATGAATCACCATTGTGCCACTTTTGTTACATCATGTCTATTCACAATCTAGCTTATGATGGACCTTATCCACTGAGAATCTGATCCGCTCGATCTATCGATCCCCGTCAGAAAGAAAACTGCTTAACATCACGAAACATTTTACAATTATGGCAAAATACACATCTGTGCTTTTTACTATTTGACTGAGCTTATTCTCTTACCTCAGGAAAAGGGATTTTTCTTCTAATCACTGTGACTAAATCTTATCCTGATGGAACAAGGTCATATGGTAGTGAAGTTATCTGGAGTCTGCCATTAAATTAATTCTTATCTGAGTTCATGGCAAATTTGCAGTGGTGTTACTATAAATTTAGTGTCACATCAGCTCTCTCTCTAAAAAAAAAGGCAGTTTATTTTGGTCATCAGTGAGAGATTGCAATCTGATGTGGTTAAACTACAAAATGTATTGTTAAAAGGGAAGGTGTGAATTACAGGCATTATGATGAGGGAGCGCTGAGAACAAATATATGCAGTGTCTTAAATACTGCGAAACTCTAACA
This sequence comes from Carassius carassius, assembly GCF_963082965.1. Classification (NCBI taxonomy): domain Eukaryota; kingdom Metazoa; phylum Chordata; class Actinopteri; order Cypriniformes; family Cyprinidae; genus Carassius; species Carassius carassius. Next base: position 10,495,707 of record NC_081768.1, read on the forward strand.
GTTACAGTGGGAAACTAAGGGATTCTGGGTATAACGTTGCGATTTTCGAATTATACTGTATCAGTGAAATGTTGTTTACGTGTTTGTCTATAACACAGATTACCCTATAATTAACGCCCTGAAATTATGTGCACGATTTATAAATGTGTGTGAGAGAGGGTGTGTGTATATATTTACAGTATGTTAATCAGATTAAACAGTCTCTGACCCTCCTTTAATGTTTCATAATGTCAACTCTGTGAATGTGTATAAATTCTTTGTGTGAAGTTAATAATTTTAAAAAGGTGGTTTACTATTTTTTTAGGGATATGTTAAAGGGATATTTCACCCCAAAATTAAAATTGTCAAGTCATTTACTTATCTTCATATTATTCCAAACCTTTCATCTTTAATCTTATTTTAATGTTCCAGAGACGGAAGTAAGTCATACAGGTTTGGAATGACATGAGAGTGAGTAAATGATGACAGAATTCAAGTTTTTAGGTAGACAATTCCTTTAAGAAACTACGTCTGTTTACAATGTCTATGATGTACTAAAATCAATAAGAATGTTACAGCAATGTGCCAAAGAAAAGGATATACTTGTGTCTGAATCCAATTAGACTCACAAACAAATGTCTCCTGGAGGGTGATATTAATGTTATTAAATTATAATTAAAAGTAATTCAAATACAATTATATATATACAAAACAACCATATAAAATATATACAAAACAATACTTCAGTCTAATTATTTTATTTTTAATACATTTTTTTATTCATTTTTAATAATGAACTTGCTTGATCTATCAGTTGTCCTATTTTTATATTTTAGCAGAAAGGAAAATACAAAGATTATACTTTTTATTTTATTTTTATTTTTTTAACTGTATATATTTAAATATTCATCTCTGGTCATGAATGTACCACATTAGTTTAAAGCACATGTGTTTAAAAGACTTCAGATATGCAGCTTTATGTGACGATGCTGAGATGGGAGTTAAAGCAGCGTTCAAAATACAAACAGAATAAAACAGTGAGTTTAAAATTCTTCACAGATTTGTTCTAGAGTCAAAGAAACTCAAACTTGCATGTCACAAGGGCATGATAGCAGAAAGAACAGGGTGGGTTGTGCTGGCATTGACTGGAGAAAATATAGACAAATGTATTAAACAAAAAGTAAGACAAAAGAAGTCTAATTACTGAATATGGAGAGAAAAAAAATTAGAAATAAAGCAGGTCAAATGAATGTTTCAGTCCCACTCGATCCCTAGTAATTCACAGCTTACATCCCAGAGTTTCCGTGCCGTCTCCTCATTACGTCCTTGAGGGGCCACAAAAGCAGGGGCACAATCGCTGTGTGGGAGAGACCGAGAGAGGGAGGTTTAATAGCTGCCAATACCTAAGAAACTACAGATGATTTTTATTTGGCTTGCAATATAGTGAATGCATTCATGTTCACCCCAAAATGAAAATTCTGTCATAATTGTCTCATCCTCATGTTGTTCCAAACTTCAAAGCAGATAATCATGAAAATGCAAATGCTCTCCTCTGAATGTAAACAAGGCCAGCATTTAAGTGAATCGGAAGGAAGCATATGATCGATGATATAATACTCTCCAAAACGGCGGCATGCTACTGGATATGGGATAAGGAGGAGAAGAACTGTTGAATAAAGTCATTATTTTTGCATACAAAAAGTATTCTTATAGGGCACGTGTTGATGTCACATGGACTATTTTATTGATGTCCTTGCTACGTTAATAGGCCTGGGTACATTTCAGATGTGTTGTTATGTGTGGAGGGTCAGAAAGCTCTCGGATTTTATCAAAAATATCTTAATTTGTGTTCTGAAGATAAACAAAGGTCTTATGGGTTTGGAACAACATGAGGGTGAGTAATTAATGACAATTTTCATTTTTGGGTGAACTATCCCTTTTAACTGTAACCCATTCTAAAGTGTGCTGTACCTAAAATGTTTGCCTGAGATTGACTGGAGCTCCTCGGCGACGGCACAGTAGACAGACGTCTGAGCTCCTTCCTTTGGGGTCTTCAGGAACATGGAGAAGACCGCAAACAGCAGCGACATCGCAGTAGAATGACGCATGAGCTCTGACCTCACCGTTCCTGGGTGCACAGAGTTCACGGTCACGTTTGACCCTGATGAAAGACAAGTCAAAATGACATCATCTTTAAGGTGGGATTCCAATTTTCTTTTTAGATTCTTGTTTGATGTACAGCAGTACTCACCGTGGAACCTGCGGGCTAGCTCACGGGTGAAAAGCATATTAGCCAGCTTGCTCTGGCAGTAGGCAAGGCCGCTGTTGTAGCTGCCCTGACTGTGCAGGTCATGGAATCGAATCCAGCCAAAATTATGTGCCAGTGAAGAAACAACCACGATTCGTGATGGAGCACTATGCTTTAGCAGACCAACGAGGAGGTGTGTGAGCAGGAAGTGGCCTGAATGAAAAGTGCAGAAGTGCGTTGTATATTTATGCACTGAATTTTGTTTTTATCATATCTCCTGATTTTCTTAATACAATGCATAAAATGTGCCAATTAACTGACAGATATTACTATGACTTGTCCTGAAATCATTCCTGACAGGCCTGTGCTGTTTTGTTTTTTACAGTAAGAAAAGCAAATGCCTGTGAAAAAAATCAGGTTTGCTAACATGTATTAATATAAATACAAGTATTAGTCGCACTTACCCAGATGATTGACCCCAATATGCATCTCAAAGCCATCGACTGTCTTCATATAAGGACACATCATGATTCCGGCATTATTGACCAGTATGTGCAGGTGATCAACCTCTGAATGAAGAAACAAAACTCACATATCTGGGACTTCTGTATCTTGGTTGTTGCACTGCATTGGATATCCTAAGGCAATACCTTGCAGGAATCTCTGAGCGAAGGCTCGTATGGAGCAGGTGTCAGCCAGGTCCAGCTCCCTCACCTCCACTTTACCTCCACCCACTCGTGTACGGATCTCTGTCGCCGCCTCTTCGCCCTTCTCCACATCACGACATGCCAGAATCACACGCGCGCCTGTCAGCAGGCAGAACTGAAGTGTTAATGTGTATTTAAACTAGTGCTCTCAAACAATGAATTGCATCCAAAATAAAAGCTTTTGTTTGCATTATATACATTTGTTTGGTGTATATTTATTATGTATATATAAATACACACATTATATTAAATAAAATATTATACATTTAAAAAAAGTAAAATATTGACATCTTTATATTGATATAATTTATATTATATATAAATATTTAATATAAAAAACATTTTTCTGAAATATATGCATGCATATGTGTTTGTGTGTTTATATATGCATAAAAATATATACAGTACACATTATGTAAACAAAAACTTTTATTTTGGATGCGATTAATCGTTTGACAGCACTAATTTGAACTGAATTATTCAAATTGTATCATTGGCCATTTTTAAAGATGTAAGGTATATAATATAGACATCGAAGAGTCAGACCTCGAGAGGCCAAATCCAAAGCCGTTTCCTTCCCGATTCCTGAGTTTGCGCCTGTGATCAAGGCAACTTTTCCATCTAACCGGGCTGTAGATGGGCACACTCCTCCTGCTGCATATTTTCTACACAGACATTCAAATATATTATAAAGAGCATCACAGAAAAGCTGAAAATAAGCGAAAATACTAAATTTTTTCATGGCTCTCTGATTGGTCAGTTAGTCAGGGTTGAAATATCTGAAACATGATCCTAACAGCTCATCCAGGAAACTTCTGTCATCCATGTTCTCTACAGTTCTCTCTCTTTCTATATATATATATATTTTTTTTTTTTTGTATTCAGTTTGATTGATTGATTTATTATTTCAGAACAGGCATCCCTAATCAATCATATACAACCCCTGGCAAAAAGTATGGAATCACCCCTCTCAGAAGATTCAAATTCAAAACATTCAAATGTTTAATTGTGTAGAGCAAAAACCAAGCACATATATGCCACAAAACAATTTTCACTCAACAAAACAATATTCTGGCTGTATAAAACACTTAAAAAAACAACAAAGAAAGATAACTATAGTCAATTACAACTGTTTTTACAGATCAAACAGAGGAAAAAAATATGGAATCACACAAATCTGAGGAAAATTATATGGAATCACCATGCACTTTGCATTTCTAAAACAAACACCTGTATCTGATTACAACTGCTAATTAGTCTGCAGTTAAAAACGAGTGCTTGCACACATTAGTGATGTGTTGAACCAAGATGATTGACATAACTCAAGGCTCCAACACGAGAGATGTCAGTTGAAACAAAGGAGAGGATTATTAAACTTCTCAAAGAAGGTAAATCTTCATGGAATGTTGCAAAAGATGTTGGTTGTTCCCAGTCAGCTGTGTCTAAAATCTGGACCAAGTACAAATCAAATGGAAAGGTTGTAAAAGGGAAGGGTACTGGTAGACCAAGAAAGACATCAAAGCGCCAAGACAGAAAACTTAAAGCAATATGCATTGAAAACAGAAAATGCACAACAAAACAAATGAGGAACAAATGGGCAGAAAGTGGAGTTCATGTCTGTGACCGGACTGTAAGAAATCGCCTAAAAGAAATGGGATTTACATACAGAAAAGCCAAACGAAAACCATCATTAACATCTAAACAGAAAAAAAACAAGGTTTCAGTGGGCTAAAGAAAGACAATCTTGGACTGTGGATGACTGGATGAGAGTTATATTCAGTGATGAATCACAAATCTGCATTGGGCAGGGTGATGATGCTGGAACTTTTGTTTGGTGCCGTTCCAATGAAATTTATAAAGACAACTGCCTGAAGAAAACATGCAAATTTCCACAATCATTAATGATATGGGGTTGTATGTCAGGTAAAGGTATGGGAGAGATGACAGTCATTACATCTTCTATAAAAATTTATGTTGAGATTTTGGACACTTTTCTTATTCCATCAATTGAAAGGATGTTTGGTGATGGTAGCATTATTTTTCAGGATGATAATGCATCGTGCCATAGGGCAAAATCTGTGAAAACATTTTACAGGAAAGACATATAATGTCAATGGCATGGCCTGCAAATAGTCCGGACCTCAATCCAATTGAAAATCTGTGGTGGATATTAAAGAAAATGGTCCACGACAAGACTCCAACCTGCAAAGCTGATCTGGCAACTGCAATAAGACAAAGCTGGAGACAGCTTGATGAAGTATACTGTTTGTCATTAGTTAAATCCATGCCTCAGAGAATTCAAGCTGTTATAAAAGCCAGAGGTGGTGCAACAAAGTACTAGTAGTGTTTTTATTTGGTGATTCCATATAATTTTCCTCAGATTTGTGTGATTCCATATTTTTTTCCTCTGTTTGATCTGTAAAAACAGTTGTAATTGACTATAGTTATCTTTCTTTGTTTGTTTTTTTAAGTGTTTTATACAGCCAGAATATTGTTTTGTTGAGTGAAAATTGTTTTGTGGCATACATGTGCTTGGTTTTTGCTCTACACAATTAAACATTTGAATGAACATCTTCTGAGAGGGGTGATTCCATACTTTTTGCCAGGGCTTGTACATTCAGCCAACACTTCTAGTTGTCAAGGGATCCATCCCACGCACAAAGCTTTCACCAAAAACTCTGGAGCCAATGACGCAGCGTCCCAAAGCGGATGGGCGGGGCGACTCCGCCCAATCCGCCATCCTATTGGTCGGTTTCTAGAGCAGCTCATGTCATGTGGAGGCGGGCCCACCACGGGACAAACATCAAGCGAATTTTACACTTGATAAATAATATCTCGTTAAATGTATAGTATATTACTTGTTGTTTAAATGTCGTGTTGGGTTCGATTAACAGATTAACACTATTTAAATTGATTTTTATCTAATTCATACTGCTCTGGGCTGTACGCTTCAGTGGCTGCAATCACTGATCTATATATATATAATATATCTATATTATAGATCAGTGGCTGCAATACTTTCTTTACATCCATAGACTGTGTTTTCTGTCGTAGTCTCTCACCTCATAATGTTTTCATCCTTTCTGCACTTTATGCTCTTGTGAATGTATGCATCTTGCCTGACTGAATGTATGCATGCATGCAGTGCTTTTTATTCTGATGAATAGCATTAATTTTTCTCGACAAAAAAAGACAGATTTGCTTACCTGATTTGAGGAGAAAACAACCTTAAAATCAGCGCGACCAGCCCTAAACCAGCCACAATAACCACGAGCACAAGCATCATGAATCTGCCTCATTTACTCCAGTCTGTTTCTGTTCAGCCTCCCACTCACATCTACAGCTGTGATCCCAGGGAATGATGGGATTGTAGTTTCCATGGTCTTGACAATAATATACTATGGATCGCCATGTCATGGATGTCATTCTTGTTTAACATTTATTTTATTTTCAGATTATTATTTGAGTTACTACATTAATATTTACTAATACATTTTTGTTATATTTATTATTATTATTATTATTCTTTTTTTTTTACATGTCTCGTGTTTGTGTGTGTGCGTGTGTGATTTAAAAAAAATGGCGATAAAGTGTCTTGAAAATGAAACTAAAATTTGTTTTCCAGGAACTAAAATCATAAAAAATTAACATGAACGTCTATTATTTATTTATTTGGGTAAAGCCATATTATTTATAAGTCGTTTATGAAAGTTAATTACAGATATGTGATCTCGTTTTCCTCTGTCACTCAGTTGAAGTGTAATCTGGCCGATCATTTTTCCAGAACCTGTTTATTTGGGTTTAAACTACAGATCCCACAATGTATGTATGACGCAAGCTGTCCATAGGTTTGCCCTTTTGAACAGTCCCACACATTTGTTGCATTTTGCAATATGAGGTATCTTAAAGTATAAGTAATACACATACATATTATTATATAACTGCGTTTTAGGGGTTTATATATTTTTTAAATAAATTATTGGAACTTTTTCCCCTGTTTTTGTTTTTAGGCAAAAACAAAGCCACCTATAATCACGAGGTCCGACGAGGAAGCTTCTGCTTCTGTCCCGAGGATCTTGGATGTTTCTTGAAAAGTCGATTGTTTTCACTATTCACAGACAACAACAAACGCCAAACTGCTTTTCTTTTATTATCTTTTCATTTACTTCGAGAATTACCGTTTCTGTGTTTTAGGCTTCGATATAATCGCTCTAATATGTCTTCTGAGGAGTTCGAAAAGCTGCATGACATGTACAGATCTCTATATGAAGAATTTAAGCTGATGCCTGAACGAGCGCAGAGGTGCCAGGGAGGTAAATAAACTCTCTATACCTATAACTCAACCATGACAGCAAGATTTGACCTTTCAGATGTTTATATTGTTCGTCTTTTGGACTCACAGAGAGTATTCAGACAGTTGAGTGCATACACTGATATACAGGTGCATCTAAATAAAGTTGAATGTCTTGGAGGAGTTCATTAATTTAAGTAATTCAACACAAATTGTGAAACTCGTGTATTAAATAAATGCAATGCACATAGACTGAAGTTTAAGTCAAGTTAGGTCAATTTTTGTGAATTGTTGGCCTTCTGGAAAGCTTGTTACTGTACATGTGCTCAATACTTGGTAGGGGCTCCTTTTGCTTTAATTACTGCCTCAATTCAGCATGGCATGGAGGTGATCAGTTTGTGGCACTGCTGAGGTGGTATGGCAGCAGGTTTCTTTGACAGTGGGCTTCAGCTCATCTGCATTGTTTGGTCTCTTGTTTCTCATCTTCCTCTTGACAATAGCCCATAGATTCTCTCCGGGGTTCAGGTCTGGTGAGTTTGCTGGCCAGTCAAGCACACCAACACCATGGTCATTTAACCAACTTTTGGTGCTTTTGACAGTGTGGGAAGGTGCCAAATCCTGCTGGAAAATGAAATCAGCATCTTCAAAAAACTGGTCAGCAGAAGGAAGCATGAAGTGCTCCAAGATTTCTTGGTAAACGGGTGCAGTGACTTTAGTTTTCAAAAAACATGCTTGGATACAGCACTCTGTGAACAGCCAGCTTCTTTGGCAATGAATTTTTGTGGCTTACCCTCCTTGTGAAGGGTGTCAATGATTGTCTTCTGGACGACTATCAGATCAGCAGTCTTCCACATGATTGTGTAGCCTAGTGAAACAAACTGAGAGACCATTTTGAAGGCTCAGGAAAACGTTTGCAGGTGTTTTGAGTTGATTAGCTGATTGGCATATCACCATATTCTAATTTGGGTTTTTGTTAAATGTGAGTCAAAATCATCTCAATTAAAAGAACCAAAGACTTAAACTACTTCAGTCTTTGTGCTTTGAATTTATTTAATACACAAGTTTCACAATTTGATTTGAATTACTGAAATAAATGAACTTTTCCAAGACATTCAAATTTATTGAGATGCGCCTGTATAAGATTATTATTATGTCTTAAAAGGCTACAGATTCAAGATTGTGAACCAGTTGTCTCAGTGTAATCTGCATTGTGTTATTATAGTATTAGTGTTTATATGTGTATATATATATATATATATATATATATATATATATATATATATATATATATATTAGTAAATACTAACACATTAATGAGATTCATTTACTTTTTTTTGTTGTCCAGAGGAAAGGAAGAGGATTGTCAGGGACTTTGATGAGCGCGTGTCAGAGGCTGAAGAAGTGGTAAGTTAGTTGTCCATCCTCTATCTATCACTCTGTATATGTAATAAATAACTTTTGATTTGCCTGCTGTTATTAGCTTTAAGCAGTAGTTAAGATGGGAAAGTTTCATGATATATTGTTATTAAAATATTTTGGCATTGACAAAGAACCGTTGTATAAAAAAAAAATACTTTTAAATTGTGACAACCTTAAGGACATTTGCAGACGCTTTTATCCAATGCGACAATCAAATGAGGGAACATAACTAGCAACTCATCACAAAGATAACTGTATTCATACGAGTATATCATGCCAAGTTTATTAGAAATCTAGATGAGGAAACAAAATTGTGATGGTCTCAGCAGATTGGGTGTAGGTTGACAGCTTATTCAACCAGAGAATTATAGACTATTGTACTATTGAATTTTAGACACCAGGTGGCAGTAGTGCTTCAGACAACCATTGACAGTCATCCTTGTCAACACATACAAACCAGTCAGTGTGAAGTGTTTTGAATCAATCACATTGTCTGAACAAGTTACTATTGTTGCATTGTACTGCTGTTATATTGTATATGACACAACTGTTATTTAAACGTGAAATGTAAGTATATGCAACTCTACAAAACAATTACACAGGACATCATTTCATTCATATTATTCTTTCTCGCACTATTCTGTTCAAAAGTCTGAGGTCAATGAGATTTTAAAAAAATAATTTAATGCTTTTAGTCAGCAAGGATGCTTTAAATTGATTCAAAATGGACAGCAAAGTCATTTATAATGTAAAAAAGAATTTAGATTTATTTTTGCATTTTTTATCAAATAAATGCTGAATTGGGTGAACATAACAGACTTCTTGCAAAAATATTTTTGACCTCAGATCTTTGAACGATAGTGTATGTAGATACACAGTAACATGAGAACCGACTGACCACCTCTTCTGAGTTTATCAGTGAATATGCGATGTCTCTCACAGCTTCAGGGCATGGAACAGGAGCTGTTTGGTGTTCCATCATCCTTCCGAACCTCCATGTCAACAAAGATTCGACTGTACCGACGAGATCTGGCCAAACTGCAAAGAGAAATACGCCTCTCAGCAACACCAGGGTTTTCTAGTCACATTGGAGATGGCAGACAAGGCATTTATGCCGCTCAGAATGACCAGAGTGTGAGTTGAGTAGTTATCTATCTATCTATCTATCTATCTATCTATCTATCTATCTATCTATCTATCTATCTATCTATCTATCTATCTATCTATCTATCTATCTATCTATTTCTCTGTCTGTATATCTATCTAGTCAATAATGAAAATTCTGTCATGAATTACACACACTTGGGTGTACACTTTCTGTGGAACACAAAATGCTTCACGGTGGAAGAAGTTCATACATTGAGGCTAAGCAAACGATGCCAGTTTTCTGTTTTGGTTGTACTGACCCTTTAAAGACAGCAGAAAACAAATTTATAAAATGAGAAACTTGTGTTACTGAGGATAGACAAATTTGCCCATCTTTAATTTGTCTCCTTTCTTGCTGCTTCGTAATTAAAGTGTTTGTTGTGTTTGTTTTCAAGCTAAATTTACACTTTATTGGTCACGACTTGTTCTATTGCACAATGGTGATTTCTAAAAATTTTCAACATCTTTCATGTTGGATCTTGTTCTCATCCAGCTAGAACTGGCTACATAACGACCCCCCTTTTGCACCACCACAGCTAGGGATTCCTACAGGAAGTACATAGACGTGTTGACATCTTTAGATCTTCCATGTGTGTTTTTTAATGTCACACCTTAAAGTTGCTTGCATTCCTCAAGTTACGTGATTCACAGTAACAGCCTGTTCACCTCAGGCTACAGGTAATGCTGTTGTGAGTGAATCTGGCTGCTAACATGCCAGTCTCTGTTTAATAACAGCGACTGATACACTTTAGGGATTGTAATCTGATGTGAACCCATATCAGACATTGTAGATTTTTAGTTTTGTTTGATTAAGGTGAGTCTTAAATGTGCATTCAAAATAACTGTCAGTCTATTTTTTATTATATAAATTAATTTTTGTTTTAAATTTGTATATATATATAATTTTTTTTTTTCTAGCATAATTACTCCAGTCAATTATCCTTCAGAAATCATTCTAATCTTCTGATTTTCTGCTCAAAAAAACATTTATTATTATTGTTGAAAACAGCTGTTTAGATTTTTTTCAGTTGTTCCTTTGATGAATAGAAAGTTTAGAAGAACAGCTTTTATCTGAAATGGAAATCTTTTGTAACATTATACATGTCTTTATTACAATCAATTTAAAGCATAATTTCTAAATAAAAGTATTAATTTATATATATATATATAAAAAAAAAAAATGTAAACAGACTCCAAGCTTTTGAATGGGATAATGTTACAAAAGCTTTTTATTTCATTTATAAAGCAAATCAGCATATTAGAATGATTTCTGAACGATCTTGTGACACTGAAGGACTAATGATCCTGAAAATGTAGCTTTGATCACAGGAATAAATTACATTTTTCACTGTTCAAAAACCTTTGACTGGTAGTATATTGTTTAATGTATTGAGTTTATTGAGAATTATAATGTATTGAGTTTATTGAGACACTGCAAATGTATTACAAATATTACAACTTGTGCTTCTAATGATTACAATATTAGGATAATATTTTACAGTTGTGTATATTTATCAAAAGTTAGTGTCAGTGTTATGTAATTCAAAAAAATAAAACTGGTTACCTAGGATCTAAAACAGATCCATCTGGTTTGCCATAAACACACAAAGCACCACTCTACAAACAAAGATGCCTGTTGCACTAGAATGGAGCGATTTGTCTCTGTTGCGTACGCACAAGGTTGCCTTGAGCAAGGTCATGCATTATGTCCAAAGGGTCCTGTTTCTAAACTCTTTGAAACTGAGGAAGTGAAGGTCATCAGAAAGGCCTGTAAAGAAGAGAATATGCTTCCTTTTGAGTGGACATTTATGAGTCTTTTTGTGTATGAGGTGTGTGTATTTGAGCACTTGGCATTCAATGGCAGTCAAAAGAGTCAGCAACCGTTACGGCTCACTTTTTCATCAGTTTTAAGTGTGATACATATTTTTCCCAGAAATTTTTTGTTGTCTTTCTTCAGAAAGAAATTCAAGACAAGACAAGTTTTGAACCACATCAATCAGCACTGACATAAATAACTGCATTACATAATTTAAATCCAAGCCAAAAAGGTATTTGGAAATCAAACAACAATACAAAGACTCATCCCATAATGCATTGTGAGTAAAGTAAATGATCCAGGAACAAGGATACATTATAACCATTATATCATATTGTATTATGTATTATATATTTTTAATTACACTATGTCTATTATAATTACATGTACATGTACACAGACATATTTGTAGATTATGAACAGACATGGTTGTATAAATGTATTCTATTTAATCAACTGTAATCTATTAATATATTGTTTTTATGGTAGGTCTTATCATAAAAATGTTACTTGCATTAAAACTATTTTAAGACTAAAATATTAAGTCAAGTCAAGGTTGATATCTGCCTTGATTGCAATCTTTAGAATTCCCAAAGTTTGGACTTGGTTTTCTTCTAGTCAGTTAGATGTACCAGCCTTTTCATCATTATTAGCTAAATTGAAGATCTTATTTCTATGAAAGTACACCAAACCTCCAGGTATTTGTCAATGGTTTGAAGTTACTATTTATTTTTTGAAGCTGGAAAAGATAAGGAGTTCCTGGTAGTGCAGATCTAGTTCTTTCCATGATAAATGCCAACGCTTCATAACATATTTTCACTCCCTTGCTTGCTGACTAATTTTTTTTTTGACTGTCATGTCACTGTCGCTTTCAAAAAATAACAGAAAATTGTGCTCTGTTGAAGTAATGACTGCATTTCATGTCAGTAAGTATGAGTGAATATGGTTTACACTTGTATTATAACGGAGTATGTCTCAGTTAAACAGTGACTAATTTTTGAATTGTTGTTTGTTTTTGCAGACTCATCTGCAGTCTCAGCGTGCTTTGCTTATCCAGGGGACAGAGTCTCTAAATAATGCGTCAAAGAGTATTGAGCGAAGTCAACGGATTGCAGCAGAGACCGACCAGGTTGGCACAGACATCATCGAGGAGCTTGGAGAACAGAGAGACCAACTGGACCGCACCAGAGACAGAGTAAGGGAGAGATATCTAGACCAGTGCCCAAGCAGATAATAAACTGCACAAGCAAAATGTCTACAATTAATTCACTTCCATTTATCTCCTCTTACCCTCGCAATTTCTCTTCTCTTACTCCATCATCAGTTGGTTCACACTGGCGAGAACCTGAGCCGCAGTAGGAAAATCCTGCGCGCAATGTCCAGGCGGTAAGACTTCCACTATTATGAAACATTTTACCTCACTAGAATTGTTTCCAAATCTCTTTTTGAGAATAAACTGTGTCAAACCTCTTCCTTCCCTGTCATTACAGACTGGTGACGAACAAACTTCTACTATCAGTCATTATCATCATGGAGCTGGCCATCTTGGCAGGGGTGGTTTACCTGAAGTTCTTCCGTAAGAAATGAGACACACAAGACTGTATAAGACTTCACCTTTCCCTCTTCTTATTTCTGATGATCACAGGTGTCTGGCCCAATGACAGTGTGCTGGATGCTTTTGTGACTGTGAGTGTCACATGGACGTGTATGCATGGTTATTTTAAGCGCTAAACTGTATTAGCGTAAGTACTGCTCTCGGGGTGAAAAGAAGATGGTGACCATGTCACATTCAGACTGTTGGAGGATAAGGACCTGTACAAAACTGGCGTGATGGGTTTACCCCATTTTAGCTGTCTTGAACAAGGTGCCATATCTAGTGGATGTACTGTATGGATGGACCGTGTAAACAGAAGGATCCAGCAAAAGGAGTGAAAAATAATATATATGCAACCTGTCTGCATTATTACATGCCTCAATTGTTTTAAAGTAATGGATCACTGAAAAATTATCATTCTGTCATCATTTACTCGCACTAATGCCATTCCAAACCTTTTATTGTTCATACAGTGAAAGAACAGCTCTGGACCCTGCTGACTTTCATTGTATGAACAAAGATTCATTCTTCAAATGTCTTCCTTTCTCATTGGCTGGGAATGACATGGGGGTTCATTGTGTAATAGACTTTTTTTGTGACAAGTGTTAACTTGTTATTAAAGGTAGCAGCTCTTGGGTTTCATGGGTGTGTTTTCCTTTATTTTTTTCCTCCAATCAGTCAAAACAGAGCTGAGTGTACTCCAGGCCGAGAGAATGACAGCTATAAACATGCATGTCACTTGCTTCACAAGCCCTGGTTGGAAGAGAAAGGGGTGTGTTTAGCCTGTCAGATAGTGGGTAGTGATTATGGTAAACATGACTGAGAATAAAGTGACACCAACACCTGCTTTAGTGGAAAGACCAGTGTCCAGGGCTATTGGGTCACCTTGACAAACTGACTCTTTGCCAGCTGACTGATGGCATTTCTAGTCATGTTAGGGCAAAACAGCAGAAGTATCAGTGGAGAGCAGTCATACACAGTTGTGTGTTTGTGATTGATCTGAGGTGTGAGCAGGTCATTGTTTATAATCCCCATCACATAAAGATGACGTTAACCCCGTCACGAGGGGATTATATGTGGGGAGTAGCATCAGTTGTGGATTGAGTTATTAATTTATTTTTATTATTTATTAGTGTCACTTACTAATAAATTACAAGGGAACATTGCTGTTACTAATATTTAGGTTGAATGATTTGAGCAATTAAACTTTAGTAATAGTAATAAATTAGTTTACTAATCAAGTTAGTAAGCCTAGGTGTGTCTAAAATGAAAAAGTTTCCACATTGTCTTAATAGGTGTCTGAATAGCCTTCCAATAAAGTGAATATTAAATTAAGATTAATCTCTAATCTAAATGCTCGTTTTGTCATAAAATAAAAAAATGATATGATTAATTAAATGTGAAAATTGCAAAACATAAAAAAGTCCAGAATACGATTATAAGGTCTGCATATCTTCCAAATACTTTGTTTTAATGTAAATACTTTTTCTAAAATTGTAATGAATGATTACTTAGCCTAACTTATTTAGAACTGCTGATTAAACTTACAGTTTCATTGTTTACATTTTCTTTAGTATCCACCAAAAAATTGCCAAACATAACTTGTCATTCTAAACTGAGATATAATAGAGAAACTGAGTTTCTTTCATTTTAAGGGATCAATGGTAGAACATAGTTACAGGCCTAGAGTACTGGGGGGCCAGGAATGCGATTTCAATTGAAGACTGAAGCAGTGACTTACACAAGCAATTTCCTAAATTACAAGGTCACTGTTTAGTTTTATTGGAGGTTATCCTAGCAAGAATAAAATATGTTCTGAAGCACAGTATGGACAACTTATTTGAAATATTTGAAAAAGAACACCCATCAAACTTAAAGAACACTTCCAGTTATTGGTGTCAATCTGGCACTCAATTTCCGTAATCATCTGACAAACCCCATTTAACTGGCAGCCTAGCTTTCCTGTTTTTACTGACTTTTCAAAATGGTGAGCCATTCTGAAGTGATTTAAAGCCTTCTGTATAGCAGGATGTCCATATGAAGGCCAATAACAGCCATAGCAAGAAAAGTTGGTCAATTCCAAATCTCAGATTTCTCGAATATTGCATTTTTACAATGTCACTAACTCATTTAAGTCCTTCAAAAAGGCATGTCATCCACAAAAGACAAATGCACGAGAGGACAGGATAATGCAGGGAATCTCAGTGGGGAATCGGTTCAACACAGCAGCTGGAATTGCTTGCCAATTCAGTTTTGGCATACAGTGTCTCAAGAGAATTTAGACCGAAAGCTGACTCTGCAATGACCAAACCTTTCTTCACCAGAAAGAATTAAAAGGCTAGGCTAACATTTGCTGGGGAGCATGTCATGTGGACAGATGAGAAATGGCCCAAAGTTCACTTTAGTGATGAAAGCAAGTTTATTTATTTATTTGGGTCCGATTAGAAACATTATGTTCAGTGGCAAACTGGGGAAAGACTTTACCCAAAGTGTGTAAAGAAGTCAGTGAAAGGTGGAGGAAGAAGTGTCATGGTTTGTGGGATGTTTTCTGCAGGAGGATTTGGGCAGAGAGAATGCAAATGTTTATCAGAACCCCGTGGTTTTTCTGTGTTCATGACCCAATAAGCCTGCAATTTTCATGCAGGGTAAAGTAGTTCTGTGAAGCTGAAAGGATTAAAATAATGAAATGGCCAGCCCAGACTAAGAGTCCTGATCTTAACCCAACTGAAAATGCCTGGGAAATGTTTGGTGACAAACTTATGGCGAAGAAGCCCATTACACTCACCACACTCTGGAAGAGATTGGAAGAAAAGTGGTCCAAGTTTACACCAGCACAGTGTGAGAAACTATGTCCTGCGGCCACAGATGTGCTGAAGTCATTTAACACAGTGGTTCCCAAACTTTTCCATTCCACGACCCACCTAGACAAGTGTAATCTATTTCATGACCCACCACAATATTTGAGGAAAAAAAAGGTTGATATTACTTTAAGCCTAATCTTACTTAAAAGTTTGATGACAGAAATGAAGTATTTAAGAAAAAAAAACTTTTTATTTTAGAGTAGGCCTACACCTGAAAAAAATCACTATTAATATTTAAGTTTTAATTTTTGTTTACAGACTTTAGAATATGTAGTGTCCATAAAAACGTTAAACAGGCTCACTCCAGTGAACTGTAATCTGCGCTGCTGTGTTTTGTTGCAGAAAATGCATTCACGATCCTTCCGTGTGTGTCGGTGAGAACGGAGCACAATCCAACACTTTTTTTAGAAAAAGCATAAGAAGCAAAGCAGAACTATCTAAAACTGTTTGGAGATTAAAATAATTGTGAAATAGGTAAAAAATAATAATAAACATGTGTCTCGTTTTAAATAAACAAAAAAAAAAAAAACTGGATGACATTAAGTTCAGGCAGAAATTTATTTTAGCAATGGTTAAATTAATGTTCAGCAATATCTTCAAAAGATTTCTGAACTTTGGCAAATTTTTCTCTAAAAAGAGATGATACGTCAAGGAGTATTGCATTATTTTTTTGTGCATTTTGTTATGTGGAAATGTTTAAATCTTGTAGTGTTACAATTAACCCTGCGTTTGTGCACTGCTCACCCTGTACATGTGAAATGCTTTTTACAAACCGTTTCCCGAACGAAAAAAGTGCACAGAGCTCAAACGGACGATAGAAATGAATGAACATGGCCTACCTGAAACCGTTTTCGTAACATTTGTTTTCTGGTGTATGCAATCTCATGCGGAATATAGTGTATTGAAGTGAGCAAGTTTTTCTCTTTTAATAATGCGGACCGATTGAACCTTTTAATGACATTGCTCTGAGACCTTCACTGTTATTACAACTCGTGCGCGCCCGCGCTTCAAAACACGCAAAGCACGCGGACTTAATTGCAATTCGAAAATCACACTAAGGATATTGCAGTCCTTATTAATGTTGGTGGGCTATATCATTGTGACGAGTGGGTTCCCGGTTCCCGCCTCCTCCTTCCCGTGATTGAGAAGTTTTTAATGTGTTAGACTGGTGCCGAAGCCTGGGAGGAAGGAGGGACGCGCTGCCGAAGATCCCTCGGCACTGAGGTGAATCCGCAGTGCCATCGAGTAGGGCGAAGGAGGATGCTCGAGGCGGTGGGCTGGAGTGAGTTGCCGGGGAGACGGACGCTCCTCTTTTGTATCCTTCCGATCTCCTCCGTGGTTCTCGAGACTGGTGAGTCGAGCAGGTGTCGCTCAATTCCAATCACTCCACCGGCCTCGCACCGTTCCCACTCGTCACTTTCGTGCAGCCCTAGACTGAACTGTGTGTGTGTGTGTCATTGAAACGCAAATTTAGCTGCAGCCAAGTGACTTTGTGCGACCCACCTTGTTCCATTCTGTGACCCACAAGTGGGTCGCGACCCACAGTTTGAAAACCCCTGATTTAACACAAGGTCCTCTACACTTCCTAATTTCTGACTGCTGTAACCTTCAGAAAGTTTTGTTGTAATATTTCTTCATACTAGTGGTTACTGTTTTCAGTGATGTAGGCTTTTTGTTTAGTTATTTTGTAAAACATTGTTCTACTATCATGGTATAGCCACAACTGAAATTCCTTAAAATTTTGAATTAATTTTACACTTTACATTATTTCTGAAAAAAATTAATAAATCATGTCTTATTAAATTGTTCTTATTAAATTATTTCCACTGTACATGTGTTCCATGTATATCTGTATGTATATTTTATTTTCATATAAATATTAGATCAAGTGGATATGAACTAACAAACAAGAAGTTTTGGATTATATTTAAGAATTATTTTAGGGTTAAGATTATTCGTGAATGTTATCATTTGTCAATCTAACGAATCAAAGATGAGTCAAAGTCTGTCTCCAGTACATTTGTTTATTGCAACAAAACATTTTTAATGAAACGGAAAAATGTGACAAATCAGACTACCGTTCCCTAAGAAGATACTGGTGGTAAATTCAGCTCTGAAAAGGTGTACAAAATGCATCCATACTTGATTTTTCAAAGGTTTATTTAAATAGACATGAAAATTACTAAAATAACTTACTTCAAATGCGCTATTTAAAAAAGATAACTCAGTTTCAACCTAACCAAAACTGTTGGATTAAATTAGCCAGTAAAAGCATTCCTACTATACAAAAACAAACAAACATAGAAATACAATAAAATACAGTTATGGTCCAAAAGTGCAAACATGTTCCAAATTAAAGGAAAATCAATCAGTCCACCACAGTAAAGAGTCACCTCAGCCTGCAAAAAATATGTTAAGCAAACTTGCTTTTAGATCATTTTTTCCTGCAGTAAATCCCAGAGAATAATCAGGGTTACCCGCTAATCCCTTAACAGCTGACAAATGTTAAAATTTTTTTTTTATTTCTGCATAGAGAATCCAGATCTCAGCTCTTTTTTAGCCAAAGCAAAATTAGTCGTAGGTATAATAAAATAAATCTCACCCATGTGCTCATAGCAGCACTTCACCAGTGAGGTGACAATTTTGTTGACCAAGACTACAGTAACCTTCAAATTAAATCTTTAGTCTGGTGCTCAGTCTCTGCAAACCCTTCAGTGTCATTCTTTTAGACTTTGGAATGCAAAGTTTGTCAAAGTCCTCAATGAATATCTTGTACTCTAAAGCCGCAGCTCGGTGTCCTCTTTTGGCTCTGGAATCTTTGGGAAGGCGACATGTGCACCTTCGCGTGTCTGTCCGAGAGCAGATGCAATGACATCAACAGCTAGGCTAGTTGTTGCCTCCACAGCCTCAGGTGTCGCTCCTAGAGTGGGGTTCACTTCAACCACATCCATAACAGAGAGTAAACCTGCGTAGAACGAAACAAAACATACTAGCATCATAGGATTTATTTCATTCCAAAGTCATCCGTTATGTGAAAATCTGTACCTGTGTTATGGATCTCCTCTGTTACATAGATGCCCTCTCTATAGGTCAATCCTCCATTAACAGGAGTTCCAGTGGCGGGAGCCAGGGACGGGTCAAATGCATCAATGTCAAAGCTGAGATGGATTGGCCTTTGTTTCCTGATTTAAAAATAAAATAAAAATAACAGTGACCAATTACATAAGTTGTTTGATTGTGATGTAGTATACACAGATTAAACAGAGATGTGCTACATTGTATTTAAAGATGACATTAAACAAGCCACTTGTGAGCTCTCCAGAAAACTACACTGCCCCATTTACAAAGTTCAATAGCACACAGGAGGACTACATGGAGAATAAACAGCAACATGCAATTCCCTGCTGGTTGTTTACAGAAGCAGCACTACTAGTTAATAAGTGTGTATGTTTTTCGCAATATCACTATACCTTGCCAAGAGGTGATCCAAAGTGACCTCCATTACCCTCTGAATGCCCATTCTGTCTATATCCCGCATGGAGAAATATTGGATTCCCAGGGTCTTCAGGATTATACTGAGAGAGAGCAATAAAATCAAAATTGGTTAGTACAATAAAAAAGCGATGCTGTTTTCTCTTTCTCATTATATAAGCATTACACATAGTTTAAGCATTATAGTGGATTCATCACTGAATTGTGTCTGATTTAGTCTTTGTATCATGTTGACTTCATCATAAACATTTGATTTTGTGCCCTCTTGGTGGTTACAGGTAATGTCACTTGTATAAATAGCCTATGGATTGTCACAATTGGTGATTTAGTAGCATAGGCTTTAGAGAACAGGCAACAAGGTGCCAAATCCTGGATGACAGAACATAGTGTGCTTACTGCTCGCCTGGATCCACATCTCTGAGGCCAATGTAGACCAGATCTCTGGCAGACAGGAAGGGCTTCATCCAGGAAAATCCAGGAACTTCTGGCATCTGCAGGTAAGAAAGCAGAAGATAATGGATTTAGAAGTTCTATATGGTTTTCTGGAGCCAAATTACTTGTAGGTGGAAAATTCATGTACAAGCAAAGAGGAATCATGTCAGAGATGCTATGATATCAACATTTCTTTTAACTGTTGATGTAATTTTGTGCATGAATGCTAATCACCTTGTTCTGCAGGTCCTTGAGTAAGAATGCTACAGACTGGCCGTGGAGGTTTCCAGAAGGTGACGTCAGAGGAGTGTTGATATCTGCGTGAGCGTCCACCCATATCAGACACAGGTCAGGGCACTGCTGAGCATGACCTTCTACTGAACCAATCGCCAAGCTGCAGGGACAAAAGCATTACAAATGTTAATGTTTGATGATTTAGGCTTTTAATAGAACAAATTCAACACAGTTTTAGATTACATTGAATTTTTTCATTTGTCAGAATTTTTAGATTAAGCTAGCTGGAAATACAAACAGCTTCTTGTGTCTTAAGAAGACTTCTTAAGAGTCTTAAGCCTTCAACTTTCAAAAACCAAGTCATAAAGCTGGACTAAGTTTAGCTGAGGGCTACAACATTCATTTGTGCTTGTGCCAAAAGACTAGTGGAATAAGTAACTAATTATAAGCACTCATAAATATACACCAAGATAAAAGGGTTTGTAGATAAAAGTGTGTATTTTTGTATTTTTTTTAACTTTAAGACTTTAGATAAAGAAAGAAAATAGTGTACCTATGGTCTCCCCCCAGCATGATGCAGGTGTGTCCTGCCCCCACTGCACCGCTCACAGCTCCCGACAGCAGCTGATTGGCATGTCCAACTGTGCGTGGGAACGGCACGTGCATGAAGTGCTCATCTTTTTCCAGATGCTTGAAGGTCAGGTCTCCAAAATCATGCACAGCGTAGTCTACAAGAAGACAGGACATATAAATAAACTAATGACATATCAAGGTTTTCTTCACATGACTATTTTATATGAACATTGGTCTTAAAGCTTCCACACTTTCTGCCTACTCTGACCAAGCACATGCTTCTTTCGAAGACTGTTTGGTTGACAGGTCACAGATATGTCACCGAATCCCAGCATGAATCTGACCATGTAATGTCATATAGAAATGTAGGTAGGAACCCCCATAGGTGGACACTGATGAAGGTCTAAACAGCTGATGGGGCCCAGGATGACAGAACCAGACCAGCCGCGGTGACTTCGTGACAGTGTTGAATTACTCATCAGATTTTAAATGACCAATGATGGACTTGCATACCATCTAGTGGCCTCTTAACAGGAATAGACTGAACACTGTGGCCCAGTTAAAGTTTAATATGTGTATTTAAAATACTAGATGTACAAGCAAACAATGAGGGAATAAAGGAGTTGGCCATGATAGAAGCATGATGGATGATCATCATAAGCTAAGACAGAGGTAAGTGTTAAGTAAGTTTGTGTTGACTTAACTGCATTTGAAAACTTCAAGTTCATGTGCAGTACTTGCTCAACCATTTGTTTTTTCATCTTGTGAGTGAATATATTAAATTACAGCTCTTTTGTGAAATTGATGGAAAGCCTTAACATGATTTGCAAGACGTTTACAATCAACAGTTGGTGAAGAGAGCAAGGCATATCTATATTTGTTGCATTGGATAAGGTAAGCGCTGATATAGTTTGGTCTAGAATGCTTGCCATATAAGGTGCTATGGTTATTTTCACAACTAGAAACACGTGGTGCCTGCTAAGCTCCTGATAAAGTAGTGTTAAAGTAAATAATCATTGCATCACTAGCTTGTGTGTGTGTGTGTATATATATATATAGAAATATATAAAAAAAAAAAAACAATTAAACGGCTGTACAAAAAAAAAAAAAAGCTAATGCAACAATACACACACAGTGCCCGATTTTCAGCGATAATACGGCAAAATCCTCCACAGCTAAGGTGAAACGGGGTCTTCGAGGTTGTGTCATAAATCATTCGTTCACAACCGCCGACGGAAAAAATCTTAGGCTTAAGATAGCAGGAACTATCGCATTACACGGAGAACGAGGAGTTACGTAAAGCAAGCCTGCGCTCTGCTCGATGTTAATGTGATTAACAACAGCTGACTGACTGCAGGCGAGACTGACGAAGTGACTTGCACATTCCAACTAGTAATTATGGAATGTGATGACTCTGAAGCATTTGGCTTTAAAGACGAATTACGCCTTCTTTTCTGTTATTTAATTTTTACTATTTGTAAAAGCAGTAGCCGTTAGGCGTGACGGTAATGTGGATGCTCGCGTGCTTTTTTACAGTCAATGGCACGGACAGATACACCTCAAAATTAAGTGAAATGCTCTTTTTCGCATATCAATGCGGTATAATAACGGTATAATAACAATTATTATACTAAGGGAAAACTACAGTCGTTTGTGGAATAGAATATTTCGCATACATGACCTTTTAATGCATGAATGATTATAACTGAAAGAAATAAGCACTGTTTTGAATTCTGATTTGTGTATTCTCTTCTTCTCTTTTGCATTCTGCCCAAAACATTGCTGTCGTCGTGACTACTGTAGACAGAGGAAGTTTTTTCTTTCCACCTCATTCTTTCCGTGAAGAAAAAAATAATGCATGCCACATTCATTGTTTATTTAGTTCATAAGAAATAATTAATTATGGAAACTTGTAATGAAATACCACGAATGTTCTCCTGTAATTTGAAGCCACCCGTCCCGGGGCTTTTGTTACAGGGTTTACAGGCAGCGGTTAATCCACAGCAGAAATCCCATGACTTCATCAAATTCATTTCTGACAAGCTGGAGCGACCCAAAATAACATCTGCCTGCATTACTACACATCTTTTTCTCCCCTTTTTTTTCTACATGTCTGCAGCTTGAGTCAGCTCATCTGAAACTGTATTCTCAATACAATCGTAATGGCACAAACATTAAGAAATCCATTAAACATATGATCCCCCCTCTCCCTCTTTCTGTTATCTCGTCTCTGCGCACTCTTTCTGAGGAATTCTAGAATTTTTTGTTTCACTTCTAACTAATGTACCTCGGTGTTGTTCTATAAAACCATGTGCTTACTGAACGCAAGATGCAGGTAAGATAAAATACTTGTAACTTAAGTTCCAGAGACACATTATTTAACAGTTGACAGTCGTGTTTTTTTTTACCTAGAAAAAGACAATGGAAAATCAGCGTTCTGTGCGAATGGGCCCATATATCGTTCCTGAATTAAACGCTGCTTTGAATAAATGCGTTTGCTACATTATGCAAGTTCCCTACTGCGCCATCTCCACTAAAGTCTATTGTGAATGATAATACCCTATTGTTATGTGCCTCGGCAGGTCGTCTCATAGCTTCTCTGAATGTGTGGAGGAACAGCAGTGACTCGAACATACTGTAATCTACCCTCCTTTTCTCTCTCACTGCAGAAAGGACAACATTCACAATTTATTCATTGACCGTAACGCTTTCACTTACAGTATTCCAGTCATAAAATACTACAGCCAAACTATTATTGCTACATAAAACAGATTGTGAAGTGTCATTGTAAATTAATTCACGTTTGGACCGTTGGATGATGTAACAGATAACCCAGCGCCCGCCACTAATGTATTTAAAAAGATAGTTCACCTCCGAAAAACGAAAATGTTCACGCTTAGTTAAAGTCTAATAGATTTACCTTCTTGTTTCAAACATGCAGGACTTCTATACAAAATGATTTAATAAGCAGGATGACAACCTCACTTGGTTACCATGCAATTTTAAATGCATCGAAAAATGATGCAATAAGTGAACGGTTACTTAAGCGGTCAGTTCCCATCCTTTGGAGGATACATCCATGATGACAGAATTTTCATATTTGAGTGAATTATCCCTTGATATTATACACACACACACACACACACACACACACACACACACATATATATATATATATATATATATATATATATATATATATATATATATATATATATATATATATATATATATATATATATATATATGTATGTATGTAATTTTCCCCTCGAAGTATTTAGAGTCTTAAAAATCTATAAATCTAACGTTATCTTCCTATATCTAGAGAGATACATAAATATTGATGTACTTACCGAGACTCGAAAGTCTCTCCACCAAGCCCGCATCCCGGATGGCTTTGGGTCCATGTTCCACCCCTCTCCTTTTCTGAGTGAAAATCGTACAAATACCGTCATATCACTAAACCATACATCAGGGAGTTTATGTGAGTTCTAGCTAGATAAATCTATAACTCTTACCTGTCCTTTGGAAAACGGAGCTCCCAAAATGGCAACAGATTGCGACCGGTTCTGCTGGGATGAACTCAGCGTGGATCTCAGTAATCTAGACAGTGGTCCTCTCAAGGCCATGCTGACTCAACCGGAGAGGTCTGAAATAAAATGCAAAAACTCAGCGGAAGGTTTTCGCAAATGAATAGTCTGTTGCCCGATGTGGCTTCTATTCTTCTGGCTCAAGACTGGCTGTTGAATCTGCAACGACGGAAGTCTGCCACTTAATTCATATTCATGAGTTGGTGAATAGCGGGAGGTAGAGCTCAAAGCCACACACTTTGGGTCAAATCTCAAGACAGCCCCCCAAAATCTAACAGTCCTCCAGCATCCAATTGTTTTAGACAGCCTCGTCCGCTCAGTGCGGCGTGGACGGGCGTGAACCACGTTTTTCTATTCATAGAGCAGACAAACCTGCGTCACACCCGATGACACACCTCCCTTCCAGCCAATCAGAAGCTCCGCCTGCGTGGGTTTGTTTCGATGAGCGTGGTTTTGGCCGCATGAGTGGCGTGAGAGATGGGGTGCCTTTTTTGTGGTGTTGGAAATTTCCATCTCTGCACTGCCGACTGCATGTGTTATTTGGCTTGCCTAATGTCTCGTCAACAAATTCCCATCTTACATATACAGTGGATCAAAACAGATCCAGTGTCCATAGCATGGCAACTTGACTGAATATTTATGTTATATAGAAATGTCTGGAATACCGTTATGATGAGGTGAAGCTAGTTGTTGACAACGCTGGCCTAATTTCAGTGTTTATATGCACTAGCAAATGCAAAGAGGTGATTTATAAACATAACTACATATTCAATATTCAAATATTCACTTTTTCGGTCAAGTGTGTTCGCATAGAGGTTTTCAAGAGCTGGTGTGAATAAATATGGATCTAAACTCAAAGAGACAGGACAGTCTGCACATGACCAGAGATTTTATTCGGACCCAGAAGGCGAGATGAACATCACGGAGCGCTAAACTCTCATGCAGTGTGTGTTTCATTCATACTCAAAACTGGAGGGCGCCCTCACGCAGAAATTCATACCAGGAAACTCCTAATATGACAACGTTGTCCAGCTATTGCTGTATGAAAACAGTTATTTTCTCAGAAAAACAGACACTTTTGGAAACACGAACACATTAAACATACGATTGCGACAATATGGGTTTTCAAGTCATCTCCAGCAGTTGATAAATAAATATGTGATAAATAAGTATATGAACAATGCAGTGCTGTTACAGTATAAAAACTATTCTGCCTTATTATGTGATAATTTTTTTATTATTTGTTATTGTCCAGAAGTTATAGATTTCTAAGCCAATTCAAAGCTTGAAATTATATAAAAATTGTAAGTTGCCTATACACTACCAATCAAAAGTTTTTGAACAGTAAGCTTGTTAATGTTTTTTAAAGAAGTCTCTTCTGTTCACCAAGCCTGCATTTATTTGATCCAAAGTACAGCAAAACAAAACAATAAAATTTTGAAATATTTTACTAGCCTATTTAAAATAACTGATTTCCATTTGAATATATTTCAAAATGTAATTTATTGAGATTTCAAAGCTGAATTTTAAGCATCATTACTCCGTTCACAGAAATAATTCTGCTATTCTGATTTGCTGCTCCCAAAAAAAATAAAAAAAATAAAAAAAAAATAAAAACACTTATTATGATAATGTTGAAAACAGCGGAATAGATTTTTTTCAGGTTTCTTTGATGAATAAAAAGTTCAGAAGAACAGCATTAATATGAAATAGAAATCTTTCGTAAAATGACGTCTTTATCATTACTTTTGATCAATTTTAAGAATCCAAAAAAAAAAATTATACTGACTCGAAGCTTTTGAATGATATAGTGTTGTTGCAAAAGCTTTTTATTTCAAATAAATGCTGATCTTTGGATCCTTCTATTCATCAAAGAATACTGAAAAAATTTACTCATATGTTTTAAATAATGATAATCAGCATATTAGAATGATTTCTGAAGGATGAGACACTGAAGACTGGAGTAATGATGCTGAAAATACAGCTTGGATCACAGGAATAAATTACATTTTAAAATATATTCAAATAGAAAACATTTTTTAAATAGTAAAAATATTTCACAATAGTACTGCTTTTGCTGTATTCTGGATCAAATAAATTCAGGCTTGGTGAACAGCAGAGACTTCTTTAAAAACATTAAAAATCTTACTGTTAATAAAACTGTTGACTGGTAGGCTCTAGATTACAGAAATTTTATATTGTAATGTTTTATATTATATTATAATGGCAGCAAAATGGATATATATATATATATACAGTACAGACCAAAAGTTTGGAAACATTACTATTTTTAATGTTTTTGAAAGAAGTTTCTTCTGCTCATCAAGCCTGCATTTATTTGATCAAAAATACAGAAAAAAATGTAATATTGTGATATATTATTACAATTTAAAATAATTGTTTTTAAATTTATTATACTTTCAATTATCATTTATTTCTGTGATGCAAAGCTGAATTATATATATATATATATTATTACAATTTAAAATAATTGTTTTTAAATTTATTATACTTTTTAAGAGACCTTGTGTCCTCAACAGAAGACATAGCATAAAATGTGAATAAAATAGAATTGTTCAAAAATGTTATTTTTTATATTTTTTTCTTATGCTCTAAACAATGTAATGACATGAAAAAAAATACTAAATTTCACTTTTTTCCCCCTGGTTCTAAATGGAGGCATATTTCTCTGTACTTTGGCTCCATCTGGTGGTGTTTTTATTTTTAGGTTTTTTACAAGGTTTCGCTGCTATCACATTCATTCATATGACATAGTTACATGACCATATTTTGTATTTCATGTCATTTTGAATTTGTGTTTATGTCAGACTGCCTTGGTAATGCATTATTTGGGCGATAATATTGCATTTTTGAAATAGTATACTTTTTTCTGTAAAAAGAAAGTCAGCTGGACGGTTGGTGGCGCTGTAAGCATTAATGTGATGTTGTTTGATGCATATCAAAGCATTTCCGGAGATATTTTTTCGTTGGGCGGAATGCATTTAGTATTTTGCCTATGCAGAAAAGTTAAATTCCTCTAGTGGACGCATGCTGGCTCAACATGCCGAATTCTCAATTCGATCACATTCAAATCTCCGGATGTTTGTATTATACTGAGCCCATTATCAATCTAAAAACGGTATTAAAATAAAATAATTAATTTAAACGAATTTTGAATCCGACATTGTTAACCCCTCATCCATACTAGCTCACTAAGCCCCGCCCATCTTTACCAGCAGTTTCACGCTGAATTGCCATTCTTGTCGCGGACGATATTTTTTTTGGATTTTCTATGGATGCTCTTTATTATCAGAGGAACGCATGACCAAATCATAAGAGAAACATTAAATATTTTACTGAACGTGGCGTTATATATCCATTCCTGTAGCGGATAGGGGGTCTTATTATTTATAGCGGAGTTGATACAAAATCGGATTTGGTGAGTCCTAATCAATAATATAGGAAATGCAGAGAAAATATCTTTATTTTCCAGCCGGCCTCTTTATTCAATTAGGGTATAATATAATATATAGATGTGTTGTGGATGCAATGGATGTTGATTCGTATGATTCATATTATACCCAGGGTGAAATCAGTTAAGATGATTTTGATTTTGATGAACATGATTTTGTATGACTAAACGCTCTTTGAAACTGATATAAATCTCCCTGACAGATCGGTGTATCATCAGACATGTCATTCCCTCATCTGAACCAGATGGCCCAGTTGCCCCCTGGCATCTCCCCCACACAGTTTGCTGGGTTTCCCACCACTGTTCCTACAGGTACGTCATGAAGATAAGAAATATGTACATTCATATATATTGACATTGAAGTTCTTAATATTTGTTTATTTGTATTTTTTCCTTAGCAAATCCGATAATCCCAGTCCCTGTGGGAATGATGACGACTCCTCCAGCGGTATGCAAAAAAACTTCTTTCTTTTGTTTCCTTCATTAGATTTGAATATTAACCCTGTTACCAGCCTGAGAATAATTTCCTGGAATATTTCCAAGAAAATCAAGTTTTACAATGTGCCATATATGCGTAATGATTGTAGGCTATGTGCTATACACAGATCCTAAATACAGAGAATATACCAGAATTTCTTGTGCTTCATTGCTGACCATTTAAAATAATAAGCTTGCAAGCCTGTTATGCATCCAAATGCAGATGCATGGATCTGTTAGTTTGTGTTTATTATACTCTGTGCAGTTGTACTTTACTGTTTGTTCCTGAAATATGCTGCAGGTTTTGGTACAAACTGCAGTGCCAATGGTTCAGAAGCTGCCTAAGGACTTCATTGGCACCCGTAACAAGGACTCGGAGGAAGGTACGGGAAACAACACAGGACCGACCACCACAGTGTTTGTGGGAAACATCTCAGAAAAGGCCTCTGACATGTTGGTGCGGCAGTTATTGGCAGTGAGTGTTTGGAATTTATTCTACATCTTTTATCTGCACAGTAATATTAAATCTTTTAGACACATTATATGTATAGAATTAGTTCTCTCCAGAAGTAAAATTCTGTCATCTTTTACTCACTCT
This sequence comes from Carassius carassius, assembly GCF_963082965.1. Classification (NCBI taxonomy): domain Eukaryota; kingdom Metazoa; phylum Chordata; class Actinopteri; order Cypriniformes; family Cyprinidae; genus Carassius; species Carassius carassius. The sequence goes on from NC_081768.1 coordinate 10,524,636, forward strand.
TATCTCATAGAGCACATCAGTTGTTACCGAAAATTCAAACTGATTTACTTGACGCATGAGAACCAATGAGGTTTGTTGCTGATTGATGTGCTCGATGTATGTGCGCTGATCAAAAATATTCTCACTTTTGTTTGGAAGTTTATGTGAGTTTTGAGAAATATGAGGGTGAGTTAATAAGGACAGAATTTAAATGTTCGTCTTAAGTTGATTAACACGTTCTTTATTTGACTTGATGTTCATGGGAATGTTGGTGTTATGTTAGCTAGAATGTTTTCATTGTCAGCTTGTCACAAAATACATTTTCCTCTCTTCTGCAGAAATGTGGTTTAGTCCTCAGCTGGAAAAGAGTCCAGGGGGCTTCTGGAAAATTGCAAGGTATAAAGAAAGATTATAATAATCATCAGTGCATAGTGTGTCAGTCTTTTGTAGTCCATTGTTATTGACAAAGATGCTATTGGTAAGTTCTAGTAGGGATATGCCGGTATCATATTTTCCTGTTGCGATTAATTGCTAATGCTTTTATCACAGTATATGGTATTATCACGGTATTGAAATTTAGTTTAAAAAAAGTGGTCACAATACAGTATAACAGGTTAAATATCTTTTTTCTTATAACTAAAATAACTTAACATTTAAATACAATAAAGCAATACACAAATATATATAAATTTAAAAGTTTTACAAAGAAGTGCAAAAGAACTATAAGGATCGATAGGTATCACTTTACAATAAGACCACATTAGTTAACCATTAACATTCACAATGAGCAATAGCTACATTTGCTACAGAAGTTATTAATCTCAGTTAAAAAAACATTTAGTTCATGTTAGCTCATTAAATAATACAGTTGCAACTTTAGATTTTAACATTGTGTTATTAAATATTGGAATACCTAAGATTAATGAATGTTCCGAAGAGTTTTTCGTTGCCAGTTTATGTTAACTAATGAATTAACTAAAGTTAACTAATGAAGCCCTAATGTGAAGTGTGAATTAACAATAAAGAATCAAAAAACGTTCAAACAATATCTAGGGCATGTTGTAGTCCAGATTAAAATAAAAATAAAAAAGTTAGAAAAAAAAAGCCTATTTAGTCTAAATACTTAATTATTTGGCACTGTGATGAACATCATAGCAAATACACAAATTTGAATGGCTATTTAAATCTATTTAAATACGTTTTAGAAAGTAGCGAAGTTGCTTTATTTATGGGGTTTCCAGGATAACTGCTGCATGTTCTGCTGTTTAGCGCCATCTGCTGTCAGAGAGTGAATGTGCTTTCATTACACGTGTCTCTCACGTGTTCCTCCATGTGCTTCTCATGCATGCTTGTTTACATCAGAGCACACAATCTTTCAAGCAGCATACAGCAGAGTTGTGCATTTTTACCAGTTGATTGGAAAATTTGTAAAATGCATTCCAAATTCTAAATTTATAATATATAATTATTCACATATTTCGAAGTACCTACGATAACAATTTCATGCATATTCATTACCGTGATATATTGCATTACCTAATACCTGGGCTTGTCTAAGTTCTAGCAATACAATCTTTTTACTTTATATTTTCACATTTAGTTTGACTACTTTAGGCCCAGCAGTTTAGATATTTTTAAGGATCTCTATCCAGGATTGTGCTATTATTTGATAACATGGGCTGTCTCAGGCAAACAGGAATATGTTTTAAAAAAAAGACCTTCAGCTGCCTAAATTTGTGTCATCTGTCGCAACTGTCTGGCCCAATGTTTTGAACTTCATAAATTTTTATGTGTTTTTTTATGTGCAGCTTTTGGTTTCTGTGAGTACAAAGAGCCTGAGTCCACGCTGAGAGCTCTCCGACTGCTTCATGAGCTGCAAGTGGGTGACAAGAAGTTACTTGTGAAAGTGGACGCAAAGACCAAAGCTCAGCTGGATACCTGGAAGGCCAGTCAGAGGAGACAAAATGGGGTACACCAAAAAAAACCATGTGTACTGTGTTAACCTAACTGAGACTTGTTATAGCACTTATATATCATTGCTCTCTTTGTTGTTTTTGATTGCTTCCACTGTCCTCATTTGTAAGTCGCTTTGGATAAAAGCATCTGCTAAATGAATAAATGTGAATGTAATAAAATGTAATGTAAATGTCTGAAAGATCATGTGACACTGAAGACTTGAATAATGGCTGCTGATGTCACAGGAATAAATTATATACCGTAATTCCTCAAATAAAAGCCGGGGCCTTTATTTACCTGAACTGCAGAAGGTAACAGGCTTTTATTAGAGGCAGGCCTTTATTTCTAATTCCATCTGTTTGATAAGTAATTGTTTTAAATAACCCGTTTTATATTATACGATAGCATCCAGTGGACAGAGATCATAACATTAGTACAGAATCAGTTCAGAATCAATCACCAAAAGAATCAGTTCGGTCAATCTGCATCATGCTGAATCACGCAGGCACAGTATGATTAACTCCTCGGTTCTCGAATCGGACGCGTCCGACAGAAACAGTTCTCGGTGCAGTGTACTGGTGATCCGAAAACCGATGCTACCGGTTATTGACTTGAGAACGAGAAACGCTCCGGCAGTGGGCATGTACTTTCGTTATCTGGCTCTGCTGCACAAATTTTCCCCCAGCCTTTATTTAAGACCGGCCTTTATTTGTCAGTGTTGACCACGCCCCCAGCCACTATCAGAGGCCCGGCGTTTATTCGACTACCGGTTTTTATTTGAGGAATTACGGTATTTCAAATATATTAAAACAGAAATGTAAGTAATATTTAACTTTATAACTGTTTTCATTGTATTTTTGTTTAAATAAATGAAGTGTTATGCAAAAGATACTTTCAGACATAAGAGAATAAAAAAAAAAAAATTACATTCTAAACTGTTGAATGGTAGTGTACTCCACATCAATATTAACACATCTTTCATGTGAATGCTTCTTACCTGTTTCATTGATGCAAAGAGTTTGTTGGTGCATGTCAGTCTCAGAGAACGTCCCAGTTTAAAAGAAGTTTGTAAACTGTCTGTCACATACAAATACATATTCCCTATACAGGCTCGTCAGACTGGAGAAGAGGCTAAAGATGAAGAGGAAGAAGAGCTTCTGGACGAGGAGATGAAGCGGCGAGATCAGATGGTGAAAGGTGCCATAGACAGTCTGATCCGGGAATACTCCAGCGAGCTCTCAGCCTCCTCACAGGACGCTGAAGCCCATCAACGCAAGAAACGTAAAGAGAAGAAGGAGGTATTTTTCCTCTCACCATGGTAGCCATACATGGTAGCCATACTGACCTAGCAGCCCTGTCATAATGACTTAACTGAAATTCTGGGACATTTTTAATTTAATTTTACTTTGTGAGATGTATCTTATGATTGCTCTTACAGGTCATTTATTAAGATTTAATTGATCTGCTCACGTGGTCTAATCAGTTTTACTATCCCTGCCCCCCAGGATGATATAAATGCCATGGAGCTGGAAGATGACAAGCGAGACCTGATTTCCAGAGAGATTAGCAAATTCAGAGACACACACAAGGTAACACAGTACTTTCTTTTTTTTCCCCTTTCTCCTTTTCTTAGCCTAGTCTGTGGACTGAAGACGGCCACATCTAGAGTACTCTAAACTCACATTATTATAACTGAAACTACACCTCAGTAGAGTAACTTCACACAAATAAATCTGTAGGAATTTGAGGTATCCTGCCCATTTTAGGCAATTTTTTACATCCAAGAAACAACATTGTTCACGTTTCTTAGAAGAAATAAGTCCTCTTTTGTTGTGTTATTTCACCTAGCAGCATCCATGCAAAAGATTTGTCAGATAACAACTTTAGAAGCTGTTCTCTGAAAGAATGATTATAGAAAAGAGATGGCTGAAGCTTCTTAGATTGTTTCTCTGAGTGGCAACAATGGCAGCAGATGGGCAGGACCAGTTCAGGCTAGATTTACCACACAAAAAGTGCATGAACAAACTGTAAACCTCCCTCTAAAGCTAATCTGTTCATTAAACCCCAACATTACGGTAGAGGTCATATGGTGACTAAAGCAAGATGAATCTCAGAGCTTTGGAAAAAGTTGCTGGAATAGAGGATGTAAGTAGGAGCTTCCTTTTCTATTATTCATATCTTGGGCGCCCCCTTCTGGAGGATCCGCAAAGGTGCAACTGGCTCTTAATCTCAGAAATGTGGCCCCGAGGATGCTGTAGTGTTAAAAAGACCAGCTGAAATGTAACACACTTTGATGTATTGATCTCAGGAGACAAACTGTAATCCTGAGTGTGTGCGTTCAGCAGAAGTTGCTCAATAAACCATATTTTTGGAAGGAGTTATGTGGGCAGAGCTCAGTGAACCTTTGTGAGTCCTCTGTGTAAAAGCGTGGTTTTGGTGAGAAATGCAGTACTGAATAACCACTGCAGTATTTTTCACTGCAGTCTGAGGGGGGCGCCCTTCCACAGCACGCACAAAGCTGAAGAGTTCTCAGGTAAGAAGTCATATTTCTTTCTTGTCCCATTCCCTCTTTCTCTCTGTTTCTATCTGTTGATTTTTTTTCTACATCACATTTAATACAATAATACAGTACAACTCTGATATATTTTCCAAATAGAATTTGCTCTTATCTGTGTTTTTAAGGCAGTCATATTATAAGGAATCAAATTTTCCTTGATCTGCTTGATTGTATGATGGCAACAGACTGATTAAAAAGGTCTCTAATTGTTTAACAATTTAATTCCAGCTTATTGAGACTTAAAACTATTTTGAACCTGACCACAAACTAATAACTTCAGAGACAGAAGTAAAATAGCCCTAAGGGTCAGTGCGAGGGTAGAAAATGGGGATTTGACAGGCTATTTAAATGTGTAAGTGGAAAAAATTATTCATAAAAGGTATTATCTATGACCCCCCACCCTTTCAAAATAGGAGATATAAAAATAATAATATAAAAGCTACTGTCTAAACTAGTTGTCATTGTTTATTGAGAGGTAAGTTCACTAAAAAATATACTTTGCATATAAATTTTTTTGGCTAACTAAATTTCAGCATAAGTCCCTCACCTTTTAAATCCCACTTTTTTTGTACATATCTTTTGGTCATGCTCCTTTATGGTCATTTCCGCCCCCTTTTTTTTCTTGCATTTCCTCTCTTTTGACAGCGTTCACCATTCGGAGCAGAGAGTTCTTGTCCTCATCAATCATTCCCTAAAGCAGACAATATCTTTTCTATTGCCATAGCTATTTGAAACTAGATATTGTTGTTTTCTGTAACCTCTGTCTCTGCATGGTCAGCGTCTGTATTTATATTTGTTTGTATTTGTTGGGCGACTGAGGCTTGAGGGACAACAGAAGACGACTCTTGGGTGAGATTCCACCTCTCTGATTTCATTCATTTTGCCAAAGTGAATGTATTTGGATGATACAGTGTTTTACGGATCTCTGCAAAAACCGATTTAAAAATAAATCCGTGATTGGAAATAATGAACATCGCTTTAAAATCTGATGTTGAATTATAAGAGAAATACGCAGAGTTTGTTTGGAGTAAGAATGTACAAGTTCGATACTAACATGAAGTGCAGTGTCAGTCAGTTTGGTACACCATGACTATCTGACTGTGACCGGTTCATTTGTCTGAGTCTGAATGGTCACGTCTTGGTCAAAATGGCCTTAAAGAGGTATTCATGTAAAGGGTCAGTTTGTCTTAAAGGAATGGACAAAGAATACCTTTGAAGTGTAAATTCAGCCAAATAGATCTGTTGCGGTGCATTATTTTGTCATTATTTATCACATACATATACACATACATATAAATAAATATATATATATATATATATATATATATATATATATATATATATATATATATGTATATATATATATATATATATATATATATATATATATGTATATATATATATATATATATATATATATATATATATATATATATATATATGTATGTATATATATATATATATGTATGTATATATATATATATATATATATATATATATATATATATATATATATATATACATATGATTTCTGTTATACATAAATATATATGTTACACGTATTTCTTACATATATACATGTATGTGTGTGCATTTATATAAACATAAATATACACAGTTCACACACATAATGTGTTAACACAAACTTTTATTTTAAACGTGATTAATTGTGGTTACTCGATTTGACAGATAATACATATATCCACACAATTTATTTTTTAAAGAACACATTTACACATTAGTCTCGCCAGCACCAAACGTTTGAACACAGTGAATTTATAAAATATATTTGCTTTTGCTGTTGCAATGAAATTGATATTATACTCATATTGGTGCAGACTACAGATTTATTTAAATATTTATTTATTTTAGTATCAGAGCAATTCTGGTAGTGAGTATGTTTAAGTAATTTTGTATGTATGTGAACTAATCCACCCTTCCTATTTTAAAGGCCTGGCAATGAAACCATCTCTGAGCAAAGAGATATCTACCACAGACAAATGTGTAGTCTTTTCATATCATTCATATAGAAAGCCTCTGTAGTGCAGTGTGGCTTCTTTATCCTGCCATGAAAATTATTTGCTTTTGTTTTTTTCATGGTTTTCTCCAAAATCATGTGTAGAAGGATGAAACTTTATGTGGGAGAGGAATATCTATTTGAGTGTAAGTGTTGAAATCATGAGATTTTCACCATACTGAGACACTGGCTTCATTATTGAAACTCTTTCTGTTTCCAGGGAGATTCTGGAACTTTGCCCTTCTTCTATATGTGTGTTCTCACACTTACATGAACTAATATCTCTCTTTCCCCACCGGAACCCTGCAGAAACTAGAGGAGGAGAAGGAGAGAGAACGGGAGCAGACTGAAAAAGAGAGGAGAGAAAGAGACAAAGAGAGAGAGCGAGAGAAAGAACGACGTGATCGGGAGAGAGAGAAGGAGCGGGAGAGAGAGAGACAGAAGGAGAGAGAAAAGGAGCGAGAGAAAGAGCGAGAACGAACGAAGGAGAAAGAGCGGGTGAAAGAGAGAAGTCGTGATCGCAGTAAAGACAGAAGCAGATCGAGGTTTGTATGAATCTGTACAAGCATCTGTATTTTTTTCCTGAAAAAAACTTTGACCAGAATATTGCTTAATAAAGTTGTGCAAACTATGACAATGTGCAAGATTTTCTTTCTTTCTTTTTTTATTATTTCCTGTTTCACTTGAAAAAAATTCACACTACCTAATTCATTTGTAGTGAAAACCGTTCTGTTATTTAAAAATACATCACAGAATCAGAATTATTTTGTGGCTTTTAGTGCATGTCTGTCCTAATGAAAATTCAGCTATATACACATTTGAAATGTATGGGCATCTGGGAAAAACAAATGAAAATAACTTCATTTGTATAGCACCTTTCAAGTAGTGTTTCTAATATTGCTTCATATGACATAATGTGCAGATCACACAAAACGGCAGTTTACAAATAATTAAAAGAAATACAACAATTTTAAAAGTAAGAATGAAAAGAGTGAATAAAACAAAAACTGTCCATAATAAAATATTAATATAATGTATTTTACATTAAAAAGATTATAAAATATGAAAAAAAGGTTTTAAAGGTGTAAGATAAAGTTAATATTTGTAATATTTCATTTCATGGGGTTTAGTCTCCTAAAGTAGAAATTTTAGACATTTCTAAAATGTTCAGCTAGAATCTTTCCCTATATCCTTTGTAAGTGTTTTTTATCTTCTGTAAGCAATTTAATTGCTAGTTTCTAATGTACAGAATAAATGTTGTGTGTGGGCGCGTTGTGTTTTGAAGGGAGAAGAGTCGAGAAGAGAAGAAACGAGAGCGTGAGGAAGATGAGGAGGAGGCGTACGAGCGACGGAAACTGGAGAGGAAGCTGCGTGACAAAGAAGCAGCCTATCAGGAGGTTTGGAATCAGAAATGTACTGTGTTAGATGATTATAACGGAAAATCATGGATTTCCTTGCTCTTTGCACTTTGCACAAAAATCTGATCTACTCTAAATGGTCATGTTAAACTAATGTATGAGGTTTTGGTTGATAAAAGTGCAGAAAGGCTGGTGAGAGAAAATTTGTGCCATTCCAGAGCCCTGCTTCTATCTCTGTTGCTCTGTAGTGTCGGGCTTCTAGATCATCTGCCCTTTTTTATTCTCAAATGCAGGACAAACAGGGATGTGCTTGTAACCGATGTGATTGTCTTTTACAGCGCCTGAAGAACTGGGAGATCAGAGAGAGGAAAAAAGCAAGGGATTACAGTAAAGAAACTGAGAGGGAAGAGGAAAGGCACAGAGAGATGGCAAGAATACATTTATAAAAACTATTAGCTATCAGTCTATTTATACACAGGATCATAAAGGTAAAAACCTTTTTTTGCTATGCATTTTTTTTTTCCCTCAGTTGGACGCACCATAATTTCAAGCAGCGGAATAGATTTAAACTGTGTAATGCAAGAAGTAATATGACTATACATGTCTTTCTTGTAACTTGAAACTTTTATTTCAATTTAATGCATTATTGCTGAATATAAAATATTAATTTCTTACAAAAAAAAAAAAAAAAGTATTTCTGTACCCAAGCCATTTAACGGTAGTGTACAGTACATATATTTTTACTAAAACATTTTCGCCATCTTTTTGTCTGATATTTTTGAGTCATAGTACAAGGAAGGAAATTAGTCTAATGACACACTCTGTAGGAAACTTAGTGGCTACAAATTCGTCAATATATGACTTGGCCCTAATTAGTTCCAAGAGAAAATTATTCCAATAAAACACTTTTATTGCCTGCAGACTAAAGAAGCCAAGCGCCTGAAAGAGTTTCTGGAGGATTATGATGATGACAGAGATGATCCCAAATACTACAGGTACAAACCCAGTGAAATGATTCAAATACTTACATGTCAAGGTAGGTGAATAACAGTAATGTAGTTTTTACCCTTCAAGATTATGAAAACGGTCTCAAAATATAAGTATTTTTAATTCATCATTTTATGAGACCATAGTTGACGAAAACCCCATATATGCTACTGTGTTCAAATACATTATTTTGCCCTGTCTATAATTCTTGTCTTGCTCTCTTTTTGTCTCTCTCAGGGGCAGTGCATTGCAGAAGCGATTGAGAGATAGAGAGAAAGAGCTGGAATTAGATGAGAGGGACAGAAAAAGAGAGAAAGATGAGTTGGAGGAGATCAGACAGAGACTCCTAGCAGAAGGACACCCAGACCCTGATGCTGAACTTCAGAGGGTGCGAATGTGTGTGTTTTTATGTCTGCATTCGTTTGCGTCTGTGCGTCTAACTTTGTTTTTTGCCTTAAAGATGGAGCAGGAGGCCGAGAAACAGCGGCAGCCTCCTCTAAAGCAAGAGCAGAGCGAGGAGGTGCTGCACATCTCCCATGAGGAGAATCAGAGAAAAGAAGATGTGGAGCAAGAGGCGTACTCCTCAGACAATAACATCACAGACCGAGAGGAAGACGAAGAGGAGGACGATGATGACCGAGAGGTCAAGCCATGCTTGAAGCCCACACTCAGGCCTGTTCCATCGGCGCCATCTATCTCTTCAGCCAGTGGCAATGCCACGCCCCTCACACCTGGCAGCGAATCACCACACGCCGTCACGTTGCATGAGAACACTTCACATGAGGCCCCGCCCACAGAAGAGCTCAGGCCTAAAATAGGCCTCAGTCTCAAACTAGGTTTGTGTGGTACTTGAATGATTTTTTCTGTAAGGATTTGACAAAAACATTGGAGCTGATGTGCAAAAAATTCAGGGTTAGTGAGGCATTTCTTATACAGGAATATGAATATAGGAATTACTTTATTATTATGGTTGAGATTGACCCCTGACCCTTGTTTTAAACATTTAAATCTCAATTGTAGTTACTTCAGCCTGAACCACTGAACAACTCATTTCAGATTTTTTCAGAATTTCATCCTTAAATTTTTCATAATTCTATCTATCTGTCTGTCTTGTCTGTTTATTCTGTTTTTATTTAGTCTATTTTTATTTACACCACCATTCAAAGGTTTGGAGTCTTTTATTTTTTTAAAGACATTAATACAGCAAGGATGCATTATTGATCGAAATTGACAGTAGAAACATTTATAATGTTACAAATGGTTTCTATTTCAAATCAATTCTGTTCTTTTGAACTCTCATCAAAAAAATTACTTTTAAATAGAAAACAGATGAAATTGGAAAAAATATTATATTTCACAACATTTTTGTTTTTACTGTATTTTTGATCAAATAAATACAGCCTTGGTGAGCAAAGGAGACTTTTTTAAAAACAAAACAAAAACCGACTCTAAATGTCGAATGGTAGTGTACATTGATAAGATATTCAGTATTTAGAATTTTTTTCAGAACGTTTTTCTTCTCATTTTCATCAAATGGTTTTAAACTGCTTTTTGTCTCTCAGGTGCTGCAGGCAGTCCTAAATTGCCCCAGGCAGGAAGACGAAAGGCTCTTGCTGCGGTGGACAGCGTCTTTAATAAGTTTGATGAGGAGGAGGCGGAGGAAGCACCCAAAAAGAGGAAGCTTGTACCTCTGGACTACAGTGAGGATGAGAGGGGAGGCCTTAGCCTAGATGGAGCAGAGGTCCCAGGGTCACGGCCTGGTGTAAACACAGAAGAGAAACGAAAACATATTAAGAGTCTGATTGAGAAAATTCCCACAGTCAAACAAGAGCTGTTTAATTATCCACTGGACTGGAACATGGTGGACACAGTGAGAGAAAAGCTATTAGACAAGCTATTAGTCTGACTGCTTTAAATGGCTGTTTATTTGTATATCGTATCTTATATTGAACAGTTTATTTATACGTATGTGCATGTAATGTATTGACGACTCTTTTGCCCACACAGACATTGATGGACAGGAGGATCCGCCCCTGGATCAATAAGAAAATCATAGAATACATTGGAGAAGAGGAAGCCACACTAGTTGACTTTGTTTGTTCAAAGGTTTATTTTTTCTCTCTGTATCTTAGTGGGAATATTGTCTGTTTTCCATTCTTTGTATTAATGTGTTTTGTCTCGTTTCAGGTCATGGCTCACAGCACACCAGATGGAATTCTGGATGATGTTGCCATGGTAAATAGCACATTTTAAAAGTGGATTGATATTTGCACATTCTCCTAAAAAATAATATTGGGTGAATCTCACAAAACCTGTCATGTCAGTATCACATTTCACCCTTTTTATATTATATTATATTATATTATATTATATTATATTATATTATATTATATTATATTATATTATATTATATTATATTATATTATATTATATTATATTATTTTATATTATATTATATTATATTATATTATATTATATTATATTATATTATATTATATAGTAGACTATGATATTTAGAATATATTATATAATACAAGTCAAATGTAATATTTATTTTCATAACAATTAAGCACATTTCTCATTACAATTAAGCATTTTGTAGAAACCCAGTAAATTTTTCTCTTTTCATTTTGAATTATGACCTGGACATGTTAATGTTAGATTCACCCCTTTACTGTGTGGATAGTCATGGGTGTGTTTCTTACAGGTACTGGATGAGGAAGCAGAAGTGTTTATAGTGAAAATGTGGAGGCTTCTGATCTATGAAACCGAGGCCAAGAAAATCGGCCTGGTGAAATAACATGAACTGAGAGTGATAGAAACTAGCAGGAGAGAGGATGAAGTGAATCTGGCTTCACTCTCCTGCTTTTAGAGCCTTTTAAATTAAAGTATGGTGGATGAGCACCACAGACTGATGCACTTCAACTCTTCCTATATACTCCAGAGGACTAACTGCACAGCTACTGGTGCGAACGAGTGTATGAATGTGTGTGTGCATGTGCACACTGGTGTGTGTGTGTGTGTGTGTGTATGATAGGCATGTGCCAGTTGGTCTGACTGCATTGCCAAAACCATGTAAAAGTCTAAAGCTTATTTTAATGCCCAGATTAAATGGGGAGTCAAGTTTGTCTGGCTGTTTTCCATTTGACTTAGTTGTAGGTTTTATTTAATTATTTTCAGTCTCCAATTTTTAGCACAACCTATTTAAATCAGCTTACATTTTTTTTCTTTTTATTATTTGAGTGAACTCAGTTAGATTTTACTGTCTACCTGCCTCATTACAGGAAAGTATGATGATTTTGTGTGCTGTATTATTATACAAACAAACAATGTTTGAATATTTAAAATAGGATTAAATATTTCACTGTAAACAAGATGAATGAAGCCATACCTGTGGAGATATGGGATTTTCTCCAGGTTTGTCTGGTTTTGCAGCAGTGGTTTTGAATGTGGTGTATTTTGCACAGACCAGCCCATCTGAAGGTTTGTTTCCATGGTGATTGATATGACTTTGAAATATTAAAATGTCTGATTTTCTAAACTAGAACCACTTCTGTTGCTACTTTTATCTTTTTGCTTTTACAGTTCTCAGATTGAAATCGTTGCTGACCACAGGAGTCCAAAAAAACAATTGACATTATATAATGTATTTTTATGACTTGATGGTTAATGCTAAACAAATCAGTGCTTCGATGAATTGGGCAGACTAGGGCAAGTTGTCACAGGTTAACTAGATTTGAAGTCGAAGGTTCAGATACTAAAGTACCTTTTCTCTCATTGTGTTCTCTGGACAAAGAAATATTCATGTCATGTTTGTTTTATATGATTTACTAATTAATTAATGTATTTTTTGCCTAGCAGAAACTACTTTTTTTTTTTTCTTTTTGAATCTTGCAGTTCCATTGATGGTTTTGTCCTCCTTAATTTTTTATTTATTTATTATTTTGCTTAAAATACATTAAAAATCAGCTATTCAATGCAGTATCTAATAGAAGGTTCCCGCTGTGACAAATAAATATTCAGCGTGTCAGTATAAATTCCATAGGTAATGATGGGAATGTTCAGTTGTCAGTCAATTGTTAAAAAAAAAGATTAAAACATCTCTTCTTTATTGCAGTTCTAGTGAAATTTCTAAAGGTGGCGCAGTGACTCGGGGATGCCTGTGAGCGCCTCTCCCCAACAAACAACTTAACGTCGAGTGACTAATGCGAATTCAGAAACGTTCTATTCAGTGTTTTTATTTAGCACATACTTTCTTCCTGTGAAAAATGCCTGTGATGTATGAATCAACTTGGACTTTATGGAAATTTCCAGTATCTTGTGGGCTGTGCAATAACAGGTGAGTGAACAACCGTGAATAAACTGTTTAAGTCGGAGCTCACAACAATTGCCTGTGAAAAGATAAAAAAAAAGATTATATATGTTTACCACAAAAATCGCAAAACTTTACGACAAGATTTCCCCTCTTTACAACCTATGTTTTAGTTACTGCACTATTGACGGAGAATTACAATTTGCGTTGCGCGAGAAAAAAAACTGTTAAAAAGTATCAATAATAAGTGAGCCTGAAACAATATATATAAATCCTTATAAAAGTTCAACACCCACTCCCCCATTTTTTAAAGTCGCTCTCTATTCAATATTATTGGTCTTTTGTAAGTTGGGCAAAATAGTTGTTAAAAACAGGTTGGAAATGGCAGGAAACAGCAGGCGAGAAATATTAATAAAGGATCGGGGGTTACGAGAGAGAAAGAGAGAGAGAGAGAGAGAGAGAGAGAGAGAGAGAGGTGCTCAGGGAGGAGGGGGGAGACCTGTTACTGCTGTGCCAACTGCGCGCTTTCACTGCGCAAAAGCGCACAGAAATGTTATCTACTTGAATCAAGATAGAATTCTCTTGATTCTTTTTCTTATCAAAGCTTTTTTTTCCGAGACAAAATGTATACATTTTACTCTCTTAGAATGTCTTTAGTATTTACGAAGTTGATCAGAATCCTCTTTTGACAAAAGAGGTCTCTTCGTCTCCATGCGCCTTTCCTTACAACTCACCGTTCCTAACATTTAACGCCATTTAAATGTTTTGAGAGGATGTGGACGCTACCGAGGACCCGGTTCGCGCACTGTAACGGCTCGTCGAGCAGCGACGAGAAAGAAATCGCCGTGAACATAGGCGGCGTGCGGCTGGTGCTGTGCGGAGACATTCTGAACCGTTATCCGGACAGCAGGCTCGCCGAACTAGTGAACTGCTCAACTCGGAGTTTTGATGTCATTTCCTCGCTCTGCGATGATTACGACCCTGGAAAACGAGAATTCTACTTCGACAGAGATCCCGACTCGTTTAAATGCATCGTGGAAGTGTACTACTTTGGAGAGATCCATATGAAGCGGGGGATCTGCCCTATTTGTTTTATCAAAGAGATGGAGTTTTGGAAGATCGACTTGAGCTACTTGGACGAATGCTGCAAGAGTGACTTGAATGAGAAGGAGGAAGAGTTGGCAGAGATTGCTGACAAGGTGAAACTGATCCTGGATGATCTGGACTGTGACCCTAACGTGAGCCGCACTGAAAGGTGGCAGAAGTTCCTCTGGAAGCTCATGGAGAAACCAGAGTCCTCGCTCCCCGCACGCGTAATTGCAGTCATGTCCTTCCTGTTCATCCTAGTGTCATCTCTGGTGATGTGTCTCGGGACCATACCGGACCTCCAGGTGGAGGATTCCGAGGGGAACCGCGTTGAGCACCCGACCCTGGATGCTATCGAGACGGCGTGCATCGGCTGGTTCACGGTAGAATACGTGCTGCGCCTCTCATCATCCCCAAACAAGGTGCGCTTCGCGCTCTCTTTCATGAACATGATAGACTTCTTGGCCATCCTGCCGTTCTACGTGGTGCTGGTTCTCACGTACCTCGGCACGGCCATGATGGAGCTGGTTAACGTGCAGCAGGCGGTGCAGGCGCTCCGCATAATGCGCATTGCGCGCATCTTCAAGCTAGCACGACATTCTTCTGGCCTGCAGACGCTCACGTACGCGCTCAAGCGGAGCTTCAAGGAGCTGGGGTTGCTCCTCATGTACATGGGAGTGGGCATCTTTGTGTTCTCCGCGCTCGGGTACACCATGGAGCAGAGCCACCCGGAGACGCTGTTCAGAAGCATCCCCCAGTCCTTCTGGTGGGCCATCATCACCATGACCACCGTCGGCTATGGGGACATTTACCCAAAAACCACCCTAGGCCGGTGCAACGCGGCCATCAGCTTCCTGTGCGGGGTGATCGCCATAGCGCTGCCCATTCACCCCATCATCAACAATTTCGTAATCTATTACAACAAGCAGAAGGTGCTAGAAACCGCCGCCAAGCACGAGCTGGAACTCATGGAGCTGCGCGCGCACGAGCTCGAGGTGAGAAGCTCCTCGCGCCGGTCTGACGCGCCCGGGAACGCGTGGGAAGGTGCCATGCGCGCGTCGCGTAGCGATACATACATCCCGCTCCTTTCGGGAGCGCACAGAACTGAGCCCGCGAAGAAGAAGAAAAGCCTGACATAGGCCACAAGTGAAATAAACTTTCAAAGCAATTTACGTTTCACGAGAGCTTGTGTGATTTTGGTCATTGTGCGCTATGAACTGCTGTGCTGCAGTGTGACCGTCAAGCTGCTTGTGATGTTTTCACTGGACATCAAAAGTCAGTTCCTCTTCAAAAGTGTTATTTTGTATTTATTAAATAAAGTGCATGTCAAACTTCGCGCGTATGTGTTTTAGATAACCAAAATATCTACATGTACAAATACACATGTACAATGAGCTACAGGTGTGAAATCAGTATCATCCACGACCACCATCCTCCCGAGGTGACTGTAGAAGTTGTAAGTGTAAAAATAAGAAGGAATTACATGACAGAAACCAAATTTGAGGTAAGAAAGTATAATTTAAATTTTTTACATGTTAATGGATGGTATATGATTACATTGATATTGTGAATTGCAGTTGTCAAAACTGCGATGAGGTATAGCATAACAATTTATTAGCAAAATTAAATTTCTATACATGTGTAGGCCTATTTATTTATGTATTTATTTATTAATGTATTCATTTCTTAGTATTAGTGTTACCACTCTTCCCAGTAGTGGGTTAGAATTTAGGAACATCATTCCTTGAATTTGACATTAACTTTTGAAATATATATTTTCTCAAATGCAGATTTTATTGGTTGCTAGGAAGCAACTCTGTCTGGTGACAAACACAAACCGTCTGTCTGGTTTTATAATACTGGTGTTTTTTTTTTTTCATTCTCAGTATTATAATGTAGACATGAGAGAGATATTGTCAGAAATTCTTTTCTGAAAGGAAGAGTGTGCAGCTCAGGTGTTGGTGGAACTACAGGTGAGTCTCGCCTTTTAAGCAGTGAATCTTCAAATTAAATAATTTACACTGTCCTCAATTTTCTCGTTCTCTCTCTTCCTCTCTATATCTGTCTCCTAACCTCTACTCAGTGATCAAATTTCAAGTGGCCAGTGCTAAATAAATACAGTTGTAAATTTGGTCCAAAACAAATTTGGATTACTTGCAGCATTTTTGCAGGTACTCAGAAATGCATGCAACCACAATGTAAAATAACTATTTAATCTTGCATTATAGTTTTGTTCACAAGTGGACTATTTGTTCAGGTTTGCTTAAAAGCATACTGCTCCTGTGTAAGCGGTCAGCACAACAGGTGTTCGAAAAGTGAGCTGAGATTCTGAAATGATTCCTTTTCACCATTTTGCTTTACATCTTGAGAGAGTTTACTCTCATCCTTATGTTGCTGTTTCCTGATGTCCAATTCCTGACTCAACATTTCAGCACAGAGATAAAAACAAATGAGTCACAGAATCCACCCAAACATGCCGGAATTCAGCGAAGGGCCACTGGAGGCTAAGAATAGGACCCCCAGCATTATGTGGGCTGGTGTCAGTCAAGAAAACCGATACTGAGTGTTTATGGAGGGAATGTGTGTCTGGTTGTTATATAGAGAATCATTTGAACATGTCTGCATGGCAGGGGGTTCTCACATACACCCTCGAAACGCTCCATCAAGATGGCTTCCCTGGCACCTACAAGCGTGATGAGAACTGACATGGTTTAGATTCGCAGAGCGAGGAGTATGGGTGTGCTTCTATGTGGGTTTGTGTGAATAGTTGAAAGGTTTCTTTTGGGGTGTACATTTATTTTGTTCTCTGAAATGTGTTCTTCTTTGTATAACAGTTGTAGTGTTTCTGAAAGTTTATCTTGGATACTTTTAATTTTATTTCTGTACTTGTACAGGTTTGAGGTTTTAATTCTTGCACAGTGAGTTGAGCCCACCTGCTGTTCTCTTTGGCTCCCATCAACATCACTAAGGTTAGAGAACATCTGCCAATTAACAGGATCTAAACAAAGCTCAGCCATGATTCCACCAGATTTTGTTCTGATGGAGAATAAGAATGTTTACCTAAGTCTGTTCCATAAACTGTTCCATAAACCCAGGTATTTCAGAAAATATACAAAAAGTGTTTTATTGACATTTATAGAAATCATTAGCTGTAGATGATAAAGGTAATAAAAGGTCTAATCAGAAAATGGCAATATCAAATAAGTGTATACATCTAACAATGACTGATTTAGTAATTTATAATCTTAGAGCCATAAACAGGGTTTTGTAAATTTTTATAACTTTTCCTATAAATATTTACATTTATAATGCTCACACACTCTATACAATTCATATTTTTTATCTATTTGTTTTATTTTATTTATAAAAACTTGACCCTCTAACACGAGCAGCTATTCTATTTCTTTTTTCTTTTTTTTGTTATAAAAAATAATGTGCACAGACATTTTGAGGCTCAAGTGGAAAAAAGGTTATTTTGTTTATCCTATTCATCTACAATGCCTTGTGTCAAATGAATGCACATTAGAGCATTTTAATTACGCCTGATTTGCATATTAGTGTGGCGATTCTGATGTCGTTATTAATTGTACTGTATTCAGCTGTCATTTCTCCATTAAGTTAGCCTGTATGGCCATGATATATTGTCTTAGCTAAACTCTAGCTAACTTATTACATCTTAGCTCATGAGTCATGGATGTTAGCAAGACAAATTAACTATATTTGCCTTTTGTCTTCTGGATAATTAGCTGGTAGCTTAGTCTATTTTTCATCACCACTCACCTCCACACCAAGACAAACACAACTGAAAAGGGAGGGAGGGCTTCAGTTCTGCGGCTCTCTGCCTGAATGTGATGTGCTGATCAATGTGTGCCACACTGCCCTGCTGCGTGGAGATGGAGAGGGGAAAAAGGCATCGGAACTCGGCCTGACCTGATATTTTGATGTTTTATTTGGTTGACTGGGAAAGCTGTGCACAAACAGAAACCCTCACATGCACATATATACATATATTCATTTATTAGAAAAAAATGACCCTTTCTCTCAAGGAAGGAAAAGGGCAGGTGCTCAAGCCCCCTTTGATGTCTATGTGTGCAAGTACCTGCTGACACTAGCATTCTGTACTCTCTTTCTCCTCCACCTGCTTGTTTTCTTTTTATCATCTTTTTTAATTCTTTTTTAAAAAACTTGCTATGTGTGCTGCATTAGGCCAACCCGGGACTTGTCACAGCACTTACTTATTATTTCTCTTTTTTGGTTTGATTGCTCTGTTGTCTTCACTTGTAAGTCACTTTGGATAAAAGCATCTGATAAATGAATAAATGTAAATATATGATATTATGACAATTTTTGGGGAATACAATTTACCCTTTTTTAATACCTATATCATCTATAATATGATATGTTATCTTAATTTACTTACCCCATTGGCAACTTTTATATTTGTCTTTAAAGTTTATGCTTAATCAAATGTTTATTCTTTAAAAACAATGTTCAATGGAATAAGAAAGATGTACAGTATATCTACAAGATTTGAATACATTTGCATTTAAACCATTTTGCTTCCGTACAGTGTATGTGTGAATCACAGTGCAGTTAAGAGAATGAGTGAGATTCTGTCTACATTGTGAACATATTTCCAAATTGCAAGTATGCATATGGCTGTAATTTTGTACCTGTGAGTGCATGTGCATTGCATGTCTCACATAAGCATTGGAGTGGCCAATCTTGTGCTGGAATCCCTACAGACACGAGAGCATTCACACTCATTGTGAGAGTGACTGCATGCTTTATAGCTCAAGATTACACTTTCCAGTTAGTGCTAACATGATTACAGCTGTTCCATTTGCGGAAATAGTTTGAGAGTGTGCTTGCGTGTTCACAGCTGAGTATATTTTAACCAGAAAGTTTTTTCCTCATGCCTGCTCACAGGTTAGAAAGTGAAGTGTATTTGTAAAAGGCAAAAAAAAAAAAAAAAAAAAAAAAAAGGAAGTAAAAAGAAAACAGCAGCTACTGTAGATTTACTCTAATATTTTAATATTAGATACTAATATTTTGTAACTTTTGCTCATGAAATATTAGAATGGGTACTTTTAGTCAGCTCAATTTTGTTCACTCACATCAGAGAATAAGTGTTTTTGAGAGTAATGCACAGCTGAAAATGGTGTTCCCTTGCTGAAAGAATCTGAACCATTTTTTTTCACTAATTTATCCATGCAATTTATTAATTCCATCCATTCCGTTATCCTCCGGGTGCGTAACTCATGTGTTTGTTGACATTTAAACGTCCAATTCTGTGTACTCTCAAGCACTTAATGGCATTTAATGCTTTGCTAAAAATAAAATTGTTTTGGAATTATGCTAGATACAGAAAAATTAATTCCAGTATAAATGGAGATGTCTAATAAGAACTGATTCTCAGAATTCTGCTGTTGCTAAGAAAGGTAAATGCCTCTTGGGGGAAATCATTCATCCATCCGTTCTTAAGTTTACTCAACGTCTTCAATCTCATGAAAGAAAAATCACAAATGAGATGTCTTTTCCTCAATCTTTAAACAGCAATCAGATGTGAAAGGTTTGTGTGACCAGACTTTGGTTCAGCCGCACTCTGCTTGTTTTCGCAGGAAAGGTGACATTGCGGAGCGCAGCTGTGTTTTTTGTGATTTAGAGCTTGGCTGAATGTGTGTTTTTTTAGTGCAAAATTTAGGAGACTGTCTGATTGTCAGTGATCATTTGTAAGCACTGATCTTGCTCTGCTAGCAGCCGCCAGCTCACGCCTACAGTTCTGCTGCTCGTTAGGGTTATAACAGCAAAAATAATTAGACCAACACTCTGGCAATTCCAGTCCGAGATAATTACTCAAACACAGTGCAGTCCTTCACACAACTTGACCTTTTACTTCAAAGAGCGCCAGAGAGAAAACGAGTAATGATTGTCTTTTATGAGACAGAAAAAACTGCCTTTTCCCATTGTGCTCCTAACCACCTTACCCATTAAGGAAATTAGATGAATAAAGAAAAAGCTGCATGGATGAATGATTCCTGTTTCACCTGTGTTGTGTATATCGTATTTCTGCTGTGTTTCAGACTTGTGCCCTGGAGAGAGCAAGGTCAAAAGGTACTCCACAGGGGCATTATGGGTATCATTATGAACTTCCTCAGCATTGTGTCTATCTGTATGGAGGATGTGTGTGGGTTCAGCTTTTGCCATAATGGTTGGGATCAAATTGTGCCCACAAGGTTAGTACAACCTGTAATTACCTACATGTCTGGGAACAGCTAATGGTCCCTATCAGCAAAAATGGCTTTAATAAAGCATATTTAAAAATGCCTTAAATGGAGAGTTCATGGGATCATCTACGTCCTTTAGTCACCCTCATCTTTTAGAATTTATTATTTCCCTCTGTAACCCCACAAAAGGAAAAGGCAGGACATTCATTCAAATCTTTTCTGTATAATGAAAGTGAATAGTGCCCAGGGACTGTAGTGTAGTGTTGTGATGTGAATGTCATGTACACTACATTCCAAGTTTTCTGAAGCGGTTGTGTGTAACAATGTTGAAATTTGGCATGTTGCGATTAGTTATGAGGATTATTCATGGCCATTGATATCAAACCTGCTGTTTGGTTGATGTGTGCAAACATGTAAATGATTTGAGAACTGTGGTGGAAGAAATGTTCTGTGATTTACATTTTAAGCACCATCAATATTCTATAAAGGTAAGTATAGTTCAAATCTGTTAGCATATTTACTGATATATCGCTCGAGACTTAGGCTACTGATATAAAATTATAATTAAACTTTATTTGGAGGTATTACCTATGCACAATGTGCATTTCTTAATATTAAGCCTAAATTGTGTCTTCATGTCTTGATAAGGATTGTATGATCTTTGAATAATAGCTCTCTTTAAATGCAAGATATAAGAAGTGTACCTAAAGTCAACTTTCTATAGTTCCACTTTAGCACAATCAAATGTACTTCAGTATATCTTTAGTTGGACCTCAGCACTACTAAGCATTTTGTTCACATAAACCTGGACCTTTTGTACAATTGACTAGAAGCTCACATTCAGATCTGCCTCTATCAAAACAACAACCAATGAACTGAACTAAATTCCCACCCATATATAAATTTTTTCGATAATCTGTTTCACTTAGATACAGAAAGGATCTATCTTTTACATGGCACAGTTTTTACATCATTACTTCTTTTACTTGGCAACTTTAATTTTGAAACATTTATTTTAAAATCCAAAAATATTTCTGCAAGGGTTAGATTAAAGACTAAAGGATAGAAAATATAAAATGCTCAGCTTAAAACAGATGGAAGCCAAAGAAAAGTCCCCATGCACTGTAATAGAATGCGCGTTGTTTGTGTGTAGCAGAGAGAACCAAAAAACATGCTAGATGGCAAGATAGATGTGAGTGTGTGTGGGCTGTGAGAGAAAAACAGTCAGGAGGTTCAACTCATGGATTTATTGACTGATTCCTGGACAGACAGACAAAGAATAATGTTGGTGTTTGTTGACACAGCCTGGATAGCGAGCAGCAGAAGACTGATGAGGATTCATTATTTATCTAAATTTAATCTGGTATCTTTAGAAAAAGAGGATCAGGAGAGAGAATGTTACACAGATGGACAGAACAATGATTGACTGATCATTTCCATTAACCTGTTTAGTGGTGCAGGAAGTGAGACTGTTGGGAAGATGATGGGAAGTCACATTTAATTGGTCCCGAAGACAGTGTGATTACTTGCTTCAGTACCCAGCTGACAAGAAGAGACAGTGAACAATCTTGCAAAAAAAATGGTGAAATAATGATACCGTATTCTGCTAGCATCTTGTCCTGACTGTGGATTCCTGAGCCATAGAGAAAGACAAAAAAAAAGGTGGAAGTATCACATTGAGATCAATGATAACTTTTGAACAGCATGCAGGTGTCTTATGAACTGCCTAGACTAGGCAGAGCATGAAATAACAGTGCAGCTTTCGATACAAAAACAGCAACAGGGATGCTGAGCTCTGCTTTCTAAGATGCTGCTGGTTTCGGAAACGCAAACAGTAGGTGTGGATTAATGGGAGTGGGAAAGTGGATGGGCCATATCTGTCAATGATAATAAGGTAAAGGTGTCTTGTTTAGAAATGTTCAGGGCTGATTGATGCAGATAATCGCTATTTTTCCTGCATGTGTCTGTCTCTTATAGCTTACTGTACACACTGCTGGGAACCATTAATCCATGATATATATCAGTAATTGTCTGCAGTAATTATCGTTTTATTGTATGTATGGACTACTTGGGTTGTTACCGACATCTGGTGAACATTTCAAGTCAACAGCACCTTTAGAAATATATATTTACTGAGAAAAATGGTGACGTGTTCAATATGTATTTTACCCGCTGTACTATTATGTTCTTTGTTAACATGCTGGCCATGTATAAGGGTTAAAGAGTTGGATGTTCTCTGAGCATCTGCTTTACTCTCGTCTGCCCCTCAGGTCTGAGTGGAGTGGCATCCTATAATCCTTTTCTAGATTGAGATCTGCATCTTCAGCCTTTTTCAAAGATTACATTTGTTTCTGTGGGTGTGTGTGTTTAGATTCTGAGTTGAGAGTGAGAAAGATGGTGGAAGGGCTTGTTGAGTTAATGGTCATGTCTGTTTGTGAAAAAGGAACATTTTGAGTTTGATGTTATTCAGGGATGGACTGGGACTACAAAACTGCCTATAGGACCTTTACCAGCCAAATACAAACCATGCCTGCTCTATTATTTAGTTCATTTACAGGTATATTGTTTTAGTATGTCTGAGATAGTGTTGGGCAGTTTGACCAGAACTCTGTATCAATATATATATATATATATATATATTTTTTTTTAGGATTCTGATGGTTTCACAGTTTATCACAGTTTCCCCTGATTGTGCCTTTATATGAATCAGAATGCATGAAACAGTTGCAGAATCACTGCATTTGAATCAAAATCCAAACAAACATGTAACATTTAGCATGAGCAGTTTTGATATAAATTATTAGATAGTATAATTTGAAAATCTGAAGCAAAAACATAATGGTCTGACTTCAGCTTTGTAAAATTATGCTACATAAAACATCGCTGCAAGAAACAGAATCAGACAGGCTAAATGAGAATGCAAATTAACTCTCTGACAGCAGGGGGCACTTATGGAACAGTAGCACAGCGTTTCATTTGTTACTGCTGTAAACAAAGCAGCACTGAGCTTTTAAATAGGCTAATACATTAAATGAAAAGGTAAACCATATATATATTTTTAAGTATGTCTCTTATGCTTTCCAAGTCTGCATTTATTTGATTTGAAAATACAGTAAAAGCAGTAAAATTTAGAAAAAATATTGTATTAATCTATTTTGATAATAAAACACATTTTAAAATGTTTTAAACCTTTGTACAGAAGTGTACATTACACAGCTGGACTGGACAAACACTCGACAAACAATATATATTTTTAAATGTCTAGAATGAGAAATACATAATGCAATGTGATCATAGCACCATGTTTTAAAATCCAACAGATGTGGCTACATTGTTTTAAATGGGCTGGTGTGACAATGTTTCCCTTTAAACCTTTTTCCTTTAAAATAGTTGTGTACTTTGTTCCTAAATTTGGTCACGACAGCTGAACCGCAAGTTGACCAGCCCACATGGGAAAAGTCCCAGTGCTCCCCATGGTCAGTCTCCGTTAACTTTACTGATTGATTGGAATTCCCTCTCTGTCTAACCTCTGTTCTTGTGGTCCTGTTGTAATTGAACACACCATCTCATGCCCTCCTCTTCGTTTTAGCTAATAAAATCATCAGTGTTTATGTGTACTGTACATGAAATACTTTTATTCAGCAAACGTGTAATTAATTGATCAAAATTGACAGTAAAGACATTTACAATGTTTTCAGATTTCTATATAAATAACTTTATTTTCTTCATAGAATCCCGAAAAAAAAGTGGTTTCCACAAATATACAAATATAACTGTTTTCACCATTTACTGAATGTTTCTTGAGCACTAAATCAGCATATTAGAATTATTTCTGAAGGATCTTGTGACACTGAAGACCGGAGTAATGATGCTGAAAATTCAGCTTTGCCATCAGAGGGAATTATTTTTTTATTTTTTTTATATTAAAACATAAAAGTGATTTTAAATTGTTAGATTTCACAGTGTCACTAAATAAATCTATCCTTGCTGTGCATAAGAGACTTTTCTTGTACTGACCCCAAATGTTCGGACCATGTATTGTATATTGTTGGCACTAAAGCTGTAGCATGTTTAAGTCATAAATCTTCCATTCATTTTTTTTTTCTTTAAATCTTCCATTGTTGTTTGGATTCTAAACTGCTGTGTAGATGCGTTTCTGTCTGCTCAATGATTCATTTCCATTTGGGAGCTACAATGCATCTGGAATTTGGTTACACTGGCATCTCTTCAGAGTGTGTTGGTTTCTTACTTGCAGGAATGAACTTAGATGGATTTGCTTAATCACAAGCCTAGACAAGTATTTGGGCATCCTCTGAAGTGTTGACCTCATCCATCTCTCCATTCTGTCATTTATTGGTATCGCTTCTTATGTGTGATTCACTTGTGTGATCTGTAAATGAGCTTAATGTAGGACAGCAGTGGCACATATGTAAGTGCGATGTTGACAAAGCACACAATCATGAATGTGTGTGTGTGCATGTAAGACGGTCATAAATCACAGAGATTAATGCTGGCTAACAGAGCGAGAAGTTCAACCAATCACTTACATTGATTCACTCTTAATCTCTTTGACACACACAGAACCACATGTGCTGTCCAATCTGTTGAAGCCGATGTTAGATTAAATCAGGAAGTATCATAACCAGGCAGAAGGTGTGTGTAGTCAGTTTGTCATTCATCTGTGTCTGTTTGAGTCTGTTTGTGTGTGTGAGAAGAATGTCTGTGTTTTTTGTGTTGATTCTGAATAGCGCAAGGAAGAAACATTGGTGGATTTTTCACTTGTAGCCTTTTGTGTGTTTTATTGTATTTTATTTGACATGAATATGTGTGCACCAACAAGTGGAGTGAGTAAGAGTCTGTAGCTCAAGGAACTATGTTTTTGATATTATCTTTTTTTTTTAAATAGATTTACACACAGTTACTTTGCTGTACATTATGTGTGCAGTGAACAGCAAACAGAACTTCCTAAAACCTCCATACATTTTATAAAATAAGTATTTTCTTATAAATAAAATAATACTGTACATCAGTAAGAGCGATTTAAATTTAAAGGACAATATAGAGTAGACAGGAAAGTAAGGAGAGAGGGGAGGAACAAGATTGGTCACGGCCCAGGTCGGATTCAAATCTGAATCCCTGTGATCCAACAGCTTTTGTGTTGTGTGTTGTGAGAATGTGTACAGCCCACAGTACCACAGTTCCAAATAAAAAAATATTAAATAATTTTAAGGTCAGAATTCTTCTTGAGTCATTATAGTAAGCTTTATATAAAAACAATAGAAGCTATGTCCTAATTTAGGTAAATGTACGTGTGCATGTGTGTGAGTTTAGGGAGGCACAAGCCCTTATTATCATGAGAGTAAACTAAAGGAGAAGAGTCTTATCACATAGAAACAGGTGTGAAAATGACAGTGTGGGGGCGGAAGCACTTGCGCACACACACACACACACACATACACACACATACACTGTGAGCAGGCTTTGAAGCCGTTCTGCCTGCAGGCTTTCTGTCCGCCCTGATGCACATTTATTTCTTGGTAGCAAGTGGTCTGATTGGTGTATGTGTGTGTATGACAGGGCTTTTCTTCCTCCTTTCTTTCCTCTAACAATAGTGTATTGCTTTATATTCACATCAAATCAAATAAGATTTATGTAGAAATCTTCTTTAAAGAATCTAAGCCCAGTACTAAAGACCAGACGGACGTACAGAAGTCTGAGAGCACTAGTGAAAATGCTTCTCTGTTACAATCATTTCTAATTGAATAAAACATACAAATTATATTAGCATGACCGTTTAAGTGAAAAGTTGAAGTGAAAATGTTTTTTTATTTTTTTTTTTTTTTTACGAATTACAAATTGTCTATGTATTTGGTTTGTCCCTCTTCC
The DNA here is from genome assembly GCF_963082965.1 of Carassius carassius. Classification (NCBI taxonomy): domain Eukaryota; kingdom Metazoa; phylum Chordata; class Actinopteri; order Cypriniformes; family Cyprinidae; genus Carassius; species Carassius carassius. Next base: position 10,551,001 of record NC_081768.1, read on the forward strand.
ATGTTAATGACAGCAGCACTTAAGCTGTATGAACGCCACAAGTTTGTGTGGAACTGCAAAGCATCCTGAAAAATATCAACAGAGTTGCCCATATCAGAGTTGTCACAAAAATCCTTAGAATCCAGAATATTTATTTGGATTCTATTTTTTTGTTCCCAGTTTAAATGTTATATATATATATTTAAAAGGTTTTCAACAATGTGGTCTTAGACTTTTGTGTCCCAAAATCGAATCACCAATTCAAAGTCATTCAGAAATCTACAGGTGTATTTGGACATACCTGATGCTCACGGTTTCCTGCTGTCTTTGGAGTGAGTTCCGAGAGCAGCAGATCTCTTGGGAGTGTTTGTTGTCTCAACGGGGTGCAAAAATGTCGTTTTATGGGTACCGGCAGATCCCTGGTGTAGTTGAGCTGTGTGTGTTTGTGTGTGTGTTCGTGTGTAAACTCTTGCCGCTCCAACAGAGTGTGTAGCAGTGATCATCCAACAGAGCCCTGGGTCGACAGCACAGGCTCAGATACACAATACAATACAATATATCAACAACACAAAGGGATGCACATATCTCTCAATCTCTCTCTCAGTATGATGTCTTAGCCCTGCAGAGTGTTTTGTTTGTGTGCATCTCACATATCTTCTCTTCCGCCAGACAGATTGTTCCATCTTTCCCCCACTCTGTAATGTTGCAGCAACGCAGCAGTATCTCGATACTCTCTGGCAGCACATTTTTCTACTTTTCAACACTTTTTAAACTCAGTAGTAGTAAGTGTATTTTTTTTTTAAATGAACCTTTTTTTACTGTAGTGTTTTATTCATTGATGGTTTAGTCCGATACTGCACAAGAATAGGGTCACCAGCGTTTTAATTGTGAATTGTTCTCCCTGAAAAGGAAAATAGTTACAAATAGTTGCAAATTTATAAGTAGTTACAAAGAAATGGCAAGTAGCACATTGTATTATGCATGAAATTTAGAAGTTGAAAGAGTGAAATAGTTTAATTTTACTTTTTACTTTTAATTATTTTTATAGTGAAGAAAATTCAAACAAAATCTTACAGTAATTTTCTTTACAGTATTTATGAATTCTCATGAGATTTGGTTAGATGTTCTTATTTTACATATTACAGTGATTTTACCATAGCTAAGGGTCTTTCAGCACATTTTTGTCACAAAAGTTTTGTCAGTATTTTGGAATGCAGTGATCTGGTAGTGAATTGAATCTAATTTGTACTTTTCAGATCAGGGGTTTCTCTTTCTACTGAAAATCGTTAGGGAAGACTCTGTGTCGACTGTTTTTTAGTTTGTGTGTTGCTTGACGCTTATTGCACACAATGCTGGATGCTTTAGCTTCGTTTGGAACTATTTTAAAAGCTAGAATTCAATATAGGAACTGTCAGTTTGATCATTTTTAGAATTTCAAATGGATTGATTCATAGAAATTCCTATTACATCCAAGGTCATTTGTCTTGAGGTGATTTAATGGATTATCTACCATGGTTGGATGTTTAACATGGCATTGGACCCACACAGCACTTTTACTTTTAGGTCTGTCAGTCAAATTGAATTACAGTCTCTTTAGCTCTTGTTGGCAAGCTAAATCAGATTTACTGATGTTGTATTTAAATATTTATTAGATATATCTATTAAATTCTCAGTCTGAGAAACATCAGCCATTAATCACAGTATAAACTGTTAAATATGCAACATGTAAAATAATCTCCAGCTGAGACTACTGTGCAGAAACTCAAATAGTATTTCAATGTTCTAAATCCCACGTCAGCTCTCTTGTGTCCCCTATCAACTAAAAGATCCTAAGTTTATTTGTCATCTCTTCTCTATCTCTATATTGCTCTTTCTCTCTCTACATGACTTAGCAATTGTGCTTTGTTTGTGCATGTGATTGGCGGCATCCTCTGTCTACTTAACTGCCATCATCTAATGTTATTTTTTCAGTCTCTGTCTTTGTGTGTGCGCGCCTGTCATTTTCTCACTTAATGAGGGCTTGTTTTTTTTCAGTTCCCATAGTAATGTCAAGATAATGATGCCTCTGTGTCTTGTCAAGACGTCTGACAACATGGTGAGTTGTCTGTGACATCCAAATTAACACAGCATTGTGGGAAAAGTCCCATGCGAGCGGCACCACATCAGCCATAGTCGAAGAAACTAGAGGAACTCTATTTTATTGGAGTCTGTTAAAAAGACAAAATGGGGACAGATCGGAAGATACAATGAGGGAGAAAGAGACAAGTATTTTTCTTGTTAGGTGTAGTTCTAGTGGAAAACTTGCTTTTTTAAATCATGACAGCTCTCAGTTTCTGTGTTAACTTCTGTGTTTTTTTGTAACTCAGGTAACTTAGTTTTTGTATCAATATACTGTATGCTCATTCACTACAGTTTCCAGCCAACACAAAAAAAAAACAGTTTTATTCTTGCTCACATAAATGATAATTGTAGGGGCTGATCATCTATTCAAAACGGGTAAACTAATACATTTTGAGATTTGCATTACATTAATAGCTCCATATATATGGCTTTTCTGACATAGTAAACTTGCTCAGTAGCTCGCCTGGTACAGCATTGCACTTGTGATGTGGAGAGCACTGGTATCCTGTGAAATGGAGTCCTGTGAAACACAAGTCACAATAAAAGATATCAAAGACTTGCTGAAGCAAGCTAAAATGGACTGGTTGCTTCAGCAAATTATTTTTTCAATTTTTTGCTTTTGTTAACACTATCAGATAGGTTTAGGGTACATTATTTTCAAAAGGATAGACCTCTCACTGGACATTTTATTGTCGAACTGCTGCCATACATACAACAAGCACAGCAATAAAATGTTGAAAGGTTCCATTTATCTGTTTTGAATAAAACTGAACACAATTTTAGCACCACTTACTGAATTTTTCACTTTGAATGTGTCATAAACACAAAAAGTAATGTAATATCCTTTTGCAGAATGTATTCCTCATTTGTAAGTTGTTTTCAATAAAAGAGTCTACTAAATTAATAAACATTACTCACTAACCGAAAAATAATTGAATTGGGTTTTAAAAAGTTAATATAGAAATGACAAAACTTTAAATTTAAACTAGAACCATGCATCCACATCTTGACATAAAGAAAGCAGAGATAGAGAGAGAGAGAGAGAGAGAGAGAGAGAGAGAGAGAGAGAGAATAACTCTGCTGGATGAACTAAAACATGATATGCAAATATGCAAATGCAATATACAATATGCAAAAAAACAAGCATCTGTGAGACATAATGAAAGAGTAATAAGAGACAAAAGAAATCACTGTCTCTTGTCTTCTTTCTTTGTTTTTTTTAAACTCATCTCTCATTTATATTCAGCCCAGTCATCAACAGACAAACACACAGCCCATTCACATTCACAGTTAGGCTGCTCATACTGATCTAACATCAGAGAACAAATGCACACCTGATATGAAACGCAGTGGCAGTCCGTTTTGTGTTAAATTAACAGACATTCAGGGACAACGGGTTGTTTGTCAGTGCCAACAGGCAGGGATAGTGTTCTATTCAGAGGAGAATCCAGTGGCGATTTAGATGCACGCTCATGCACACACATGAGATGAGGGAACATCATCCCCTGAGTGAATCTTTCATGGTTCTTCTATTTATTCCTCCTAAATAAAACTCTCTGCTGAAATATTGATGCTGTAACTTTTCAGAGCTCCAGTTCTGTCCTCTAAAACCCCCAATAATGCTCCTTAAGATTCTCAGCAACCCTTGAAAGACTTTTTCTCCTGACTCATTCACTTCTTCAAAGCACTTTTTCTGGAGAAGAGAAAGTATGACTGCAGTGTAGCTGAGACTTTGTATAGGGGCAAGTGGGTCACTGGCTTGCAGCTTTATAAACCGTGCCTGTTCTGTGACGTTTGAAGTCGTTTTTTGGGATTTTTAGTTTTTATAATTTTTTTTTTTTTTTTTTTGCTCCAAAATGGAAATGTTCTGTAGTTCAAAGCCCATATGATTTTCAGTTTTCCATGCACCATCCTTTCTGCGTCGCATCGTCAGTTGAAGCTATTCTAAGTTAGATGAAATCACTTTTTTACTACCTTTCAAAAGTTTGGGGTCAGAAAACTGCGGAAAATTCAGCTTTGCCAATGGAATAAATTATATTTTAAAAGATATTAAAACAGTAAACGGTTGTTTTTTTTTGTAATAATATTTCATAATTTTACTTTTTTTTATCAAATAAATATGGCCTTGGTGAGGATAAGAGAATATCGTAAACATGAAAAACATTACTGACCCCAAACTTTTGTACATTTGTGTATATGACTACCATCCTGCCAAGATTTGTTGTGATTCTGTTTACAAATATAAAGGATTCATGGGACAAAACTTATTTACAAGTACAATTTCACATCTGGTATCATCTGAATCAGCAGGCTTTCTTCTTTGTTGTCCTATAGAAAAAAAAACCACACACACAAGGATATACATGTTGAAAACAAAATCTCCCTTACTTCAGCAAAAAGCAATGTGGTGAGTTTGAGTGTGTTTGATCTCACCATGCCATTTGAGAGAAGCTATTATAATAAGGGTTTATGAATGAGAGCTTGTGTTGTTTTCTCTCTGTCTCTGAACATCCTGCAGGCTGAAAAACAACCTCATTCTCTGCACAACAAACAAATGAAAGGCACAGTGTGTGTAGAACAAGCAGAGTGAATCCATAAAGCCATCCTCTTGACAATAAGCCTTGAATGCTCTGAAGTATACAGGCGCATCTCAATAAATTAGAATGTTGTGGAAAAGTTCATTTATTTCAGTAATTCAGCTCAAATTGTGAAACTCGTGTATTAAATACATTCAATGCACACAGACTGAAGTTGTTTAAGTCACTGGTTCTTTTAATTGTGATGATTTTGGTTCACATTTAACAAAAACCCACCAATTCAACAAATCTCAACAAATTAGAATATGGTGACTTGCAATCAGCTGATCAACTCAAAACACCTGCAAACATTTCCCGAGCCTTCAAAATGGTCTCTCAGTTTGTTTCACTAGGCTACACATTCATGTGGAAGACTGCTGATCTGATAGTCGTCCAGAAGACAATCATTGACACCCTTCACAAGGAGGGTAAGCCACAAACATTAATTGCCAAAGAAGCTGCCTGTTCACAGAGTGCTGTATCCAAGCATGTTAACAGAAAGTTGAGTGGAAGGAAAAAGTGTGGAAGAAAAAGATGCACAACCAACTGAGAGAACTGCACCCTTATGAGGATTGTCAAGCAAAATGATTAAACATTATAATGAAAATATTATTACATTTTTTTGCTGTCTAATACTGCTCGTAGTTCAGTATTAACATTTATGAGTTGTTTAAAAAAATTTAAATTCTCTTCTCTACTTAAACCTGTGTTGTAAGTTTTTTTCTTATGTAAAACACAATAATATCTTTGAAAATCTTTGAAGAAAGTTGCAAAAAAGAAAGTAATAGAAAAAAACCACCATAAAAGTAGTTTATGTACAATATTCTGACAACAGATAAAAATTTTGGCTGTTAGTCACTAAAAATCTTTAGTGAACTTTTATTTTTTTACATTCAGGATGTTGGTGGTGCGTGTTTGATTCGAGTCTGTGTGTGGAATACGGATCAGTGAAGCCCATGCAGATCGGATCAATTCTAATTAGCTGCCCGGTGATTTCCATATTGCAAGGCCACTAAGCAGCTGGGCATTTAATCACATATCTTAAAGTGGCCGACCTGAAAGTGACCTTTTGAAGAAGAACAGTAACTGCTCGCTTTAGCTCTAAACAGTAGACTGCTATGAACATCACTGAACCATGAACAGAAAAAGCATCTTTTTCTTCCCGCTACCATTTTTTTTGGTCATACTTAAATATCAGCTTCTCCTCAAGAAGCAGAAGTATATGTTCTTTGCCGAAGTGTATGAGACTTAAATGTCAAAAGGCTGTTAAAATGATACGGGGAAATGGCTGTAATCACTATGATTCTCCTTCTTTATAGGCCTTTCTCTCCGCATTCTATACTTTATTCTCTTTTCCCCTCCATTTCCTCTTCCTCTTTAATGTCACTGTATAAAGTCAACATTAAACACGCACCAGTCAGCCAGAAGCTAATGAAGACTCTCTCACACAGTTGTTCTATACTCCAGTTCTGGAGAAGCTGCTTTAAATTAAGAGCAGCTGGTAGCTTGACAAGTTTCAAAGTAGGTTAAAGGCATAGTTCACCCAAAAAATGAAAATTATGTCATTAATGACTCACCCTTATGTCATTCCAAACCCATAAGACCTCCGTTCATCTTCGGAACACAGTTTAAGATATTTTAGATTTAGTCCGAGGGCTTTCTGTCCATCCATTGAAAATGTGTGTACAGTGTACTGTCCATGTCCAGAAAGGTAAGAAAAACATCATCAAAGTAGTCCATGTGATATCAGAGGGTCAGTTAGAATTTGTTGAAGCATCGAAAATACATTTTGGTCCAAAAATAGCAAAAACTACGACTTTATTCAGCATTGACTTCTCTTCCGGGTCTGTTGTGAGCGAGTTCAAAACAAAGCAGTTTGTGATATCCGGTTTGCGAACAAATCAATCGATGTAATTGGATCTTCTTGAACCAGTTCACCAAATCGAACTGATTCATTTAAAATGGTTCGCATCTCCAATATGCATTAATTCACAAATGACTTAAGCTGTTAACTTTTTTAATGTGGCTGACACTCCCTCTGAGTTAAAACACACCAATATCCCGGAGTAATTCATTTACTGAAACAGTACACTGACTGAACTGATGTGAAGAGAGAACTGAAGATGAACACTGAGCCGAGCCAGATAACGAACGAAAGATTGACTCGTTCACGAGTCAAGAACTGGTTGCATCAGTTTTCGGATCACCAGTAGTGATGGGAAGTTCGGTTCTTTTCCGCAAACCGATTCTTCCGGACATTTCGATTCAATAAACCGGTTGAAGAAAATGGTTCACCAGTTCTTTTGCGCTCGACGTAATGACGTCATTGGTGTTGATTGCCATTCATTCAAGCCTTCGGTTTACCCGCGCTCATAACATTAGCACAGAATCAGTTCAGAATCAATCACGAAAAGAACCAGTTCAGTTCAGACGCAACCAGTTCGGTTCAGACGCTCTGTGTGTCATTCTGCTTCATGCTGAAACACATGCGCAGTATCATCAGCTCCTCGGTTCTCGAATCGGACGCGTCTGACAGAAACGGTTCTTGACTAGAGAACGAGTCAGTGTTTTGTTCATTATCTGGCTCGGCTCGGTGTTCATCTTCAGTTCTCTCTTCAAAGCAGTACAGTCAGTGTACTGTTTAAATAAATTAATTACTCCGGGATATTGGTTTGTTTTAACTCAGAGGGAGTGTCAGTCGTATTAAAAAAGTAAACAAATTAAGTCATTTATGGATTAATGCTTATTGGAGACGCAAACCGTTTAAAATGATTCAGTTCGATTTGGTGAACTGGTTCAAGAAAATCCGGTTACATCGAGTGATTCATTCGCAAACGGATATCACTACACTGCAGTGTTTTGAATTCGCTCACAACAGACCCAGAAGAGAAGACAATGCTGAATAAAGTCGTAGTTTTTGCTATTTTTGGACCAAAATGTATTTTCGATGCTTCAAAGAATTCTAACTGACCCTCTGATGTCACATGGACAGTAGACCATACACACATTTTCAATGGAGGGACTGAGAGCTCTCGGACTAAATCTAAAATATCTTAAACTGTGTTCCAAAGATGAACGGAGGTCTTACGGGTTTGGAACGACATGATGGTAAGTTATTAATGACATAATTTTTCGGTGAACTAACCCTTTAACTACAGTTAAGCTTCTATTTAAAAATCATTTAGTTGTTTTGTTTTTTGGGGAATGAGTAGGGAAGCTTGTACCTTGCTGCTGGAAAGCTTCAATACACTATTGTACTGTAAAAGCTGCATCATGCACAAGCGGTGACAACTGGTCAGCGAAATACTATATTCCATATAAAGTTACAACAGTTCATATTTCATATTTTTCAGATCATATTTCTCTCTTGATCTCACCTCACTGTCTCTTCTTCATCCTTTCATGGACACTTTCAGCTTCCCTTTACATTCATAATTCAGTTCTGCCCCATATTCTCCCAAGTATTTATAGATTTAAGTCAGCCGTTAGTGCTCTTGTGTGCCATTCACTTTAAGTAAACAAAATATTTAATTTCTGTTTAGATTGGATTTGCTTTGTTTAAAAGCTGATGAAGAGAACGCTGACATTGTGACTTTAATAATCAGTCAATTTGAGTTAAAACAGTACATAAATCAGTATAGATGACCCCCAACTGAGATTAAAGAACTGAGTTCATTATAACACAGTCTTTAACTCCGACTGTGCTAAAACATTCAAACAGGAAGCTTAAGTTCCTGGCTTGTGAATTCATTTGTTTGTACTAACGTCATGTTAGACTTTCTTCCTCATTCACCTTCAAACCATCTTTTAAACAGTCAGCTATGCACTGGAAGTTCCTGTGTCATCGACATGGGACTTCCTGTCATTCTAGCCACATCGCTGCACTGATTACTGACTCAGCAGTGTATCAACATCTGCTTGGTATCCAAGCCCAGAAACCCAATACCACCTTTTTATGTCTCCTGGATGACCTTTTCATTCCTTTCTCGGTCTCGGATAAATGTGTTAATGAGAACTTTTTCAGAACTTTTTACTTTTCAAACTGGTCTTGGGAAGATTGTGTGTGAGAACCGAAGCTTTATTCTGTGTTTTAGTGTTAGAAAGTCCTAGACCTATTAAAAAACTTGCAAAAAATGGCAACACTTTACAGTAAGGTTCTATTTGTTACAAGAAGTATGCATTAATCAATATGAACTAACAATGCAAAATATGTAAGCCATTTATTAGTCTTGGTTAATGTTGAATTCTATTAATGGACCTGAGCTAACATGGACTAGCAATGAACAGTTGTATTTTCATTATCTATTGTTAAAAAAGTAAATATTGTAAAGAAAATGTTGCACTAACTATTGGACCTTATTGTAAAATATTAGCCCAAAAATTATACAATGATACTACTATGGGCTTTTGGACATAGTACTAAAACCATGTTATTTTTGAACAGTTAGCGCTAATAGAAGTACTTTACTCTCTAATTTTGTTCATTAGTATATTTTGACATCTTGATTACCTTTTTTTTAACTTCTAATATTAATTTCATTTATTTTTCAAATTTTACCCACATTTAAACAGACCAGTCAGCATGGATGCCATGACTTAGGTCCTTTTCCCCAACATTCTTTGAACTCTCTAAAGAAGCAGCATATGTATCTGGCAAGACATTTTTTATTTCAGATATTTACCAAGTTGGTTAAAATCTATTCAGTTCCAGTCGATTCAAGTATCAGTTTTCCCTTATCAAACAGAGACTGTATAAAATGACAAATCTGAAGGTATTTGAAGATATGGGTTCTCGGGATGTTGTATTGATCCAATATCTGCTGCAAAGATCTTAAGGTATTTCCTATAAAAAGCAAGATACTGTATTTGAGAGAGATCTCTATTTTTAACCAGGCCAAGAGACCAATGTTTTTCAGGGCAGCTGGAAAATCAGGACTGAAAGCATGGGGAATAACAAAGAAAGACAAGCCAGTATTCTAATATATGACTTAAAATCTTTCAATGCCAAGAGAGTGCCAAACACTTTAATTTTACCTAAAAAGTAAAATTTTGTTGTGGTACCACCACTGTACTGTAAATAATGTTATTCGATTCTGTGAATTTAGTTTAATATAAAAGTATGATGCATTAAAAGCTTTTGAACATGCTTCTCTATAGCCTCTGTTTGAACTTTGTTGGTTGAAATGAGTCTTTATACCAAACCAGTATGAAAATGTGCAAGTTTTTACCACAAAATTGCTGCCCTTTTATGATTAGTTATAGAGATGGACTGAGAGAGAGATGCTCAGCTACTTGTTGTGACAAGATGTGCATAACTGAGTCAGTGGAGGTTTACTGTCTATTACTGCAGCACACATACACACATGAAATGTGAACGTGTGTGTATGTTCAAGTGTCTTTTTTAGCATTGTCCCTGTGTGTGTGTGTGTTGAATTGGATGTGTGAGATGCAAATTCCTGCAGTGTAACAGCTCTAACATAGCAAGACCTGCCGCAATGCAGTGCATGTGTGTATTTGTGAATTCAAAAGCCATAATCTCTTTCAAATATATTGCAGAACAAAATGCAATCTCATTATCACTATCCCAGGCCATCTGTAGATAAAATGAAAATAAGTCCTGATGACCATTTAAATAAATAAATTTTGAGGTGGTCCACTTGATTTTCCCAGCCGTGCCATAAAGATGTTTTTTTTTTTTATGGTTTCTTTGAGCTGTTTCAGCCACAGAACAAGCGTTATCGAAGTGCTGTGGTTGTTGATTTTATCTTATATCCTTGTTCTGTATTGAGCTCGTAATTGACTGTAACCCCATCACGCCCTGAGTATGTACTTCACACATTGCAGCATATTTTTATGTCTTTTCTGAACTCATTACTGCTTGTGGTTGGCAATGTGTCTTTGCAGAGTGGAGATAAGGATGTAATCCACCACTGATAAATTCATTATGTTATTATAATTTTTTTTGTACTTTCTAACTTTTTTCTTTGCATATATAATGCTGTTGCTTTTATTAAATTGTAATATTTTTTAAATATATATATATAAAAAAGTTAAATGATATTAGTAAATACTTCATATTTAAGTGTGTGTATGTGTATATACAGGTAATATTGTGAAATATAATGACTATTTAAAATAACTTTTTTATTTGAATGACTATTGACTATTTAAAATGAATTTTTATATATTTTAAAGTAATGAAAATCAAGTTTTTAACGTTATTTGAGACAAACCATGTGCTAATTAATCAGTCAACACCATGTGAGCATTTTCCTCCTCAAAATCGGGGTGTATCAATAGCCCCTTTCACACTGCACATCGGACCCGGAAAATTGCCGGTTTGACTGTGTGAAAGCAAACACGTCCCAAGATTGATTCCGGGATTGATCCCGGGTTGGGGACCTAGTAACATTGCCAGGTTCAGTTCCGGAACGAGCGCTGTGTGAACAAAAGCCAGAACTAATGCCTTAAAGGGTGTGGCGTAGTGATGATGCGTGATATTGAAGGCAGATATTTAGAGGCAGATCAACATACGCAACAAAAAACAAATATGTGCAAACTGTAATGAAGCAAAGATCAGTTAGTTCCTCACTATCCGCGCTGAAGCTGGGATCGTCCGCTAGCTTAAGTGAAAGTAAACGTGTCTAGTGTGTTCACACACAACCCGTAAAGACACGTGACATCAGGGTGTGACGTGTAGTGTACGAGTTCAAAACGCTTGGCACGTTAACTTTCACTTAAGCTGGCGTACGATTTCAGCTTCACTGCTTCATTACAGTTTGCACATATTTTTTTCACCGAGAATGTTGATCTGCTTTCAAAACACCCGGTAAAAGAGTTGCTTGATAACGTGCGTCATCACTACGACACACCCTTTACGGCATTAGTTCTGACTTTTGTTCACGCAGAGCTCGTTCCGGGACTGAACCCGGCAATGTTACTAGGTCCCCGACCCGGGATCAATCACGGAATCAATCCCGGGACGTGTTTGCATTCACACAGAAGGCGACCCGGTAATTTTCCGGGTCCAACATGTTGTGTGAAAGGGGCTAATTTAGTCACGCAGAATACACTCACCAATCAAAAGTTTTTGAGCACCAGGAATTTGTTCAGTGCTGAGTTCCGCACGCTCGCGAATGATCTCATTATACCAAATAAAGTGTAGTAGATGCAATGTAAATTTAGAATAGGCTTGTTTGAGGTGTGTCGGCGCTGCGGTTATTAAGTGGTGACGTAAGAAACACTATTTCTGGGTCCAAGCCTCAACAAGCTTCACTTGAGAATACAAACTCAGCAGTCATTTATGAGCACTGTTTATTCATAATAAACATTTAGGTTAAACATTTCCAAACTTACGGTAAACTACAGTCTCCGTGCTCACAGCATCCCAAACACAAATAATTTCATTATTTTATCAATGAAAAATTTTCGGTATGGAGTTAAAGGTTAGGATTATAACTTTCTCTGTAGAATTATATCACATTGTGAGTTTATATTAGCACTTTTTGTAGTTTTCTCGTGGTATCTGATAGAGCGTTTGGACACGGAAGCGGTGCTACGTAACATCAGACTTAACAAGTGAATGACATTGAAGTACCGCGAGAGCAATTCAAACACATAAAGAGATGTCTGCTGTCCAATCGCATAATAGAGCTTCACTGAATATAACAAAACTTTATGAAATCGCAATGAACTAATATGAGTGTAGCTTTTAGTGATTAAAAGGGGAGCACTCTTGGCATGCTATGTATAATACATTCAGAATTTGAATAAATTCACTCTCTCACTCAATATTTTTAAGACAAGGTTCCTCTGGTGCGAAAGCCCCTAATGGATCTGCATATAACGAGGTAAGTATGTAAAGTTACATTTAAGCCATTTTGAGACACAGAGGATGTCATCTAAAGATGTGAATATGTGAGGGATTGTGGCAAAGGGAATCGCTTGAGGATTTGTGAGAGATGTCATATGGTCCATTATTAGGCTAATTCAGCATTATGCAAATTATACAACCTTGATATCAGCAATGTCTTGCCCTGCTGATAATAGCAATCTTAACTCTCCCTTCTCATCCTTTTCTTTGCCTCTTCCTATTCTTCTCACATTTTACAGCTTCCTTTGAAGCCCCAGTAGAAGCAGAAATAAAAATTCATTCAGATTGCCTTCAGCTTCGAAGCCAGAGATGCTTTTGAAGAGCCCGTTTCCACAGGAAAACTCTGACCACCGCACATGGAAGTTCTTGTGCTGTTAGCATTTTGAGTTTCATATTGAGATTACTGAAATAGAGCCGCATTCAGCAGTGAGTCTTGGGTAAAGTTCATCTCATCCTTTAATATCCTTGGAAATGAAAGAAGAAACCTCTCTTCTCCATTTCACCTCACACCACTGCAGTATATATTATTACAAATGTTTCTATAGATAACTTTAATAGCTTTAAAATAACTTTAACTGCATTAAATACTATATAATTCAAGGTCTTGTGATATGTAGCCAAATAAATGCACTTAAAGCCAATATATATTTGAATTGGTGAAGTGGAGAACTAGACAGATGCCATTACACTAAATACACATTGCAAATAAATAGATGTTATTCCCATTGTGTAATTATTTTTAAATAATACTTTGTATTTTTCATTTGAAATTAACACCTCTGTGAGCTTAGATGGGAATATGGAGAAAATGTTATTGAAAAAAGGCAGACTCAAATTGGTTGCATGAAAAGCCCCCTACTTTATTTGGTCTGTCGGACTTGGTGTTTAGTGTTGATATCTAGTATGATGATATCTGGAGTTTTGTGGTTACCATTGTGCTTGGGGAGCTCATGCTTACCCTGTTGGTGGCTATGTGATATATTGCAATATATAACTGTTCCTGCATTCAGTGAGCAATAACTCTGCTAATGCTAGTACTGAGACCAGTCTCTTCTTACTTGCTCATCTGATATTACATAATGGTAATAAATGTAATTGTCTTTAAAATGCTCTTGCTAGTTAGTAACTGAAATCTATTAAGTAGGTTTGATAAAACATTTGTTTAAATGAACTTGTTTTAGGCTTCTTATACAGCCCTAAATTAATTGCATGTAAAATGTTTCCTTAAGTTTATTGAAGAAACAATTTTTTTTTTCAGACAGTGATGGATTGAGTTTGAGTAAATAGCCAACTGGCTACACTCTAAGAAAACGTAAGTTAATGTGAAGGAATTTTGAAGGATTTTACACAGTTTAAACCGTATTTTGGATTGTTTCATGTTTTAAGTGAAGTCAAGTCACCTTTATTTATATAGCACTTTATACAATATTGTGTCAAAGCAGCTTTATAGTGTTAATCGATTCAGTGATGTCATCATCCAGTTAAGTTCAGTTCAAATAGTATCTCTGCAATCAAGTCGCCAATATTGACAGAATTAAGTAATTTAGAGCTAAATGAAGTTACCATTCCATTTTCCGTGGATTTTTTATTTGCACTTATTTAAAAAAACTCTTTAAAGTACATGCACTCTTTACATATTTACATTTTACACACATTTTACACAATTCTATGCTGTTTCAGAGGAAGAGAAAAAGTTTTGTTAAAAGATTACTGGAACCAACATTTTTTTTAAAATGAATGTCATGCGTAAAAAAGTAAAGTAAATTTGATTACAGTTTTATGATAAGCTTTACTCTGCAGTGAATAATGCACATGCATACAAACACCCTCTCTTGTTTTCGCACTCTCTTTGTGTTGTTTGCTTTACATGATCTGTTAGAGGACAGCAGGTGAAATTGGATGGCTATTATATTTTGACCTTTACATGTCCTCATTCCAACCTCTATCAGAATCTCTCTCTCCATCCCTAACAATATCTTTCACTCTCTTTTCCTTTCTCCCTGACTCACTTTCCATTTAATTTCTCTGTTCAATGGTTTGGTGGTATTTAGAGTTTCCTGCTGAGCTGAAGAAGATGGAAAATGTTCAGAAAAGAGAAAAGTGCTTTTTCTTTCTTTCCTTCCTTCCTTCATTTTTTTTTTTTAAAGAAAGGGTCTATATTTTGTGGCCTGTGCTCTTTACATTGATCAATAATCCATGGGCTCAGTGGAGAGGTTGCTGTGTGTATTTCAGTGAGAAAGAAAAAGAGTTTTTCTCTTGCAGATGGACGTGGGGAGCAGCAGGAAGCCTTCTGCCAGTCCACTCAACCTTGGCAAAATCATTTCTCTCTTTCATAAACAGATACAGACGACTCAATTTACATGTTTTTAATATTTAGTGAGAGTTTCCAGAGACATTGTGCCGGTGGCTGCTGCAGCTTTTAGTACATAATATGTACAGCAATGCTCTTAGCAGATTTGCTCTTACCAAAACATTTTAGAATGCATCTAAAATGCAAGAAAATGCATCTGTGATGTCTGTGAATATTACTGTGTGTTGTTTTTAAACATTCAGTATTACCATTGTGTGTGTGTGTGTGTGTGTGTATATGTATATATATGGGCTGTCAATCGATAAAAATTAATTAAAATTAATCACACACTTCATGAAATTAAGCATAGACCATTTATTTTGTTTCAAATGTTTATTTTGTCATCATTTGCTATATCAAGCAAAGTAAATCAAAAGATTAAAGGGTGTTTTGACAGACATCTGTATTTTCTGCAAGCTTTTTTCTTTCCTAAAAAGGACACTTAGAATCTCCAAAAGGACACCAAAGGAGCCCATATAAGCACATATGAAAAAAGAAATCTATAGTATGTGTACTTTCAAGAGCTTTTTTTACATTTGAGAGAAATCAAAATAACAAACAGGACCACATGGAGATAAAAAACAAAAAAAACAAAAAAAAAACTAATCCAACCGCCCGCTGACTGCATATATCTACAATACACAGATCCATTCAGTATAACTAAACACAGCAACATAAACATGACATATCAAAATATTATCGTGAATGTGAGTAGAAACAACGTGAATGTACAGAAATGTGCTGTGCATAAATACAATGCGATCAGTACATTATACAGAACTCATACACGCATTATTATAAAGGACTCACGCGTGCTTAATGTACGACTCCTGTATGCCACCGCAATCTTCTTGACCTTGATTGCAGTATTCATCCATTAAAACTCTATTAGCGAGACTGGTTATCCAGTTGAGAAACCATAGTTTGTGTCTCATCTGGCCATACAGCAGTGGGATGTGTTGACAATCTGTTCAATCTGTAGCCTACTTCACGCAGCGCAACGTGTGAGAGCTCGCGCTCTTCAGAGACAATAACTATGACAGAGCTCTGCAATCTCTGATGTAATCAGCCTGGTTTCCTTTTTATTAGCACTGTTTTGGATGGATTGTTTGAATGCATTTGGTTCCTGGATCATTGGACTGAAAACTTTCCCAGAGTTAACTAGCTTAAAATGATCACTGTGAATTCAAAAGCCATAATCTCTTTCAAATATATTGCAGAACAAAATGCAATCTCATTATCACTATCCCAGGCCATCTGTAGATAAAATGAAAATAAGTCCTGATGACCATTTAAATAAATAAATTTTGAGGTGGTCCACTTGATTTTCCAATGATCGCAAGCAGAGAAGCAAAATTGGGTTAAAGGGTTAGAATAGAAATTGCGCTTCAGCAATTTTGCCTTAAGTTTTCATGACCGAAATATATTGCAGATAATGCTCACTGAATATA
Source organism: Carassius carassius (assembly GCF_963082965.1). Taxonomy (NCBI): domain Eukaryota; kingdom Metazoa; phylum Chordata; class Actinopteri; order Cypriniformes; family Cyprinidae; genus Carassius; species Carassius carassius. Next base: position 10,567,351 of record NC_081768.1, read on the forward strand.
AGCCTAACAGACCACTCAGATCATAAGGATCGAGTCAGTTAGAAATACCAAGGGTTCACACAAAACAAGGGGAGTTCGCTTTTAGTTACTATGCCGCCCGCAGTTGGAATCAGCTTCCAGAAGAGATCAGATGTGCTAAAACACTAGTCACATTTAATCTAGACTTAAAACGTACTTGGTTACTAACGTAACCTCGGTTCTCTCTAGAAGAGGGAACGAGTACTGCGTCTAAGCTAAGACGCTACGGGAAAAGTCTCTTTTCACGATACACTGAAGCAAAAAATTATCCTTCATTTTGAATTATTGTAAAGCGCATTTGCAGCAGCACACAGCCATAGGCGAGACGGCTCGCTCGCTCATTGGCTGCTCTGCGGCAACTGCATAAGCCTATCGAGCGCAGGCTGATGCAACATCAGACCAATGAGGGTGCTTTGCGTTCCCGCCGAAACGGGTGTGGCCTAGCCCTATAAAGGGAGCTCGAAAAAGGCTGACTCACCTGATTTATTTCATCGCCGAATCGAACCAGAGTGAATCGTACGCACGGCAGAGAACGCAGTACTTGTTCCCTCTTCTAGAGAGAACTGAGGTTACGTTAGTAACCGAGTACGTTCTCTTACGAGAGTTCTCTCGTACTGCGTCTTAGCTAAGACGCTACTGGAACCCAATGTAAAGCGCCGTGCGTGCAGGGATCACACACCAATAAACTTGGAAGCGACGCCCAGGATTTACAGTGCACAATCACCAGAGGGACTCACAGAGAGTCCTAGAACAGGAGGGGGGGGGCCCTCCGTCCCATATCTAGCAGCGTCCGTAAACGCGGCAATATGACATCACATAATCAAGGCAAGGCCTGACCAATGTGGTAATGTGGGTCTTACGCAATACTGGCCATATTCACCGAGAGCGCGTGCAGGTCACCCACACGCTTCACTGAAGCGAGAGCCAACAAGAACACTGTCTTGAATGACAGATATTTGAGGCTAATCGTTTGGATAGGCTCGAAAGGGGAACCTTTCATGGCCTCCAAAACCATCGAGAGGTCCCATACAGGGACTGACGGAGGTCTGGGAGGATTCAGCCTCCTAGCTCCTCTAAGGAAGCGGATGACCAAATCGTTCCTTCCTATTGACTGACCGAGCGTTGTCTCAGAAAACGCTGTGATAGCCGCCACGTAAACTTTGAGCGTGGAGGGGGCTCTGCCCTTATCCAACAGCTCCTGCAGGAAGGAGAGAACCTCCGTCACCTCACAACTAAGGGGTAAACTTCCCCGAGCTGTGCACCAGCTGGAGAATACTGACCACTTCGAGGCATATAGCCGTTGAGTCGACGGAGCTCTAGCCTGAGTGATAGTATTTAGCACTCCCACTGAGTGATCAGCGGGTAACCGTTGAGCGCCCACACATGGAGGGACCACAACACCGGTTGAGGGTGCCAAATCGAGCCCCTGGCCTGCGAGAGGAGGTCCCTCCTCAACGGCACTGGCCACGGGGCAGTGCCTGCTAACTGCATCAAATCTGGAAACCATGGTTGGTTCTTCCAAAGTGGTGCTACAAGCAGTACTGAGTCTTGTTTCCCTCACCCATTCTATCACCTGCAGAAGGAGGGAGACGGGGGGAAAAGCATAGAGTGGGCAGCGCGGCCACCTTTGTGACAGCGCGCTTTCATTCTTGGAAAAGAACGTGGGGCGGTGAGCGTTTTCGTGGGACGCGAAGAGGTCCACTTCCGCCCTGCCAAATCTCTCCCACAGCAGCTGGACTGTCTGTGGGTGTAGAGACCATTCGCCCGTGGGAATGTTGTTTCTGGACAGTCTGTCTGGACCCAGATTCTGTAGCCCAGGCACATGAACTGCTCTCAGCGAGCACAAGTTGCGCTGAGCCCAAACCAGGAGGCGTTCCTGACACCATTTTCACTTTCGAGGAAGTGCCCAGGCTTACACCTGATTGGTACCAGTCGTTCGCTGTCCAGGGTTTCAAGGCTGTAACACAGCTCTGATTGACCTTGAGACGCAACTGACCGGATATCCACGCTCTGCGCGGTACTCGCGCTTTCAGCCAGAACTGCAAGGGGCGCATGCGGAGCAGGCCCAACTGAAGAACTGGTGATGCTGAGGCCATGAGACCTAGCATCTTCTGAAATTCTCTGAGCGAGAAGGTCGCGCCGTCATGGAGCGTGAGTCCAGAGCTATACCCAAGAACAGTATCGTCTGACTGGGGTTCAGCGAACTCTTCGTCCAGTTGACACTGAGACCAAGTTTCTCGAGGTGATCGAGTAAAATGGCCCTGTGTTCCACAAGCTCTGATCGTGATTGAGCCAGAATCAGCCAGTCGTCCAAATAGTTCAGCACTCGCATGCCTCTGAGTCTGAGAGGAGCGAGCGCTGCGTCCATGCACTTCGTAAACATACGAGGAGCCATGGACAAGCCGAACGGCAGGACTGTATACTGGTATGTCTGGCCCTCGAAGGCGAATCTCAAGTATTGCCTGTGACGTGACGCTATCTGTATTTGAAAATACGCGTCCTTCAGATCTATTGACATGAACCAGTCTCCTCTGCGAATATGCGCAAGGAGTCTCCTGGTTGTAAGCATTTTGAAACTGCGTTTCGCCAATGCTTTGTTCAGCTGTCTTAGATCCAGTATGGGTCTGAAACCCCCGTCTTTCTTGGGCACTAGAAAGTATCTGCTGTACAGCCCCCTTCGCTTTGAGCTTGAGATACAGGCTCCACAGCCCCTTTGCTCAACAGTTTTGATATTTCGGCTCGAAGTAGGTGTGCTACTTCTGTTTTGACCGTAGTTTCGACGCACGCTAAAAAGCGCGGAGGGCGTCGAAAAAACTGTAGCGAGTAGCCTCTCTTTATAATGTCTAGCACCCAATCTGAAACCCCTGGAAGCGCTGACCATGCGTCTGCATGAATGGCTAAGGGTTGGATGCGAAGCGCACTCTGTTGGCTGGGCAACGGCAGCGCTTCGATGTGCTGTAACATGGGCGTTATGCCTGTGACATTTGAGGCGGGGAGCGCGCTGATCACAGCGGGCAGATCGCTCGTCCTC